>NC_086319.1:369605420-369840420 GCF_036172605.1 Pelobates fuscus | reverse complement strand
GCCTGCGCGCCTGGTGTGTCTGTGCCTGCGCGCCTGGTGTGTCTGTGCCTGCGCGCCTGGTGTGTCTGTGCCTGCGCGCCTGGTGTGTCTGTGCCTGCGCGCCTGGTGTGTCTGTGCCTGCGCGCCTGGTGTGTCTGTGCCTGCGCGCCTGGTGTGTCTGTGCCTGCGCGCCTGGTGTGTCTGTGCCTGCGCGCCTGGTGTGTCTGTGCCTGCGCGCCTGGTGTGTCTGTGCCTGCGCGCCTGGTGTGTCTGTGCCTGCGCGCCTGGTGTGTCTGTGCCTGCGCGCCTGGTGTGTCTGTGCCTGCGCGCCTGGTGTGTCTGTGCCTGCGCGCCTGGTGTGTCTGTGCCTGCGCGCCTGGTGTGTCTGTGCCTGCGCGCCTGGTGTGTCTGTGCCTGCGCGCCTGGTGTGTCTGTGCCTGCGCGCCTGGTGTGTCTGTGCCTGCGCGCCTGGTGTGTCTGTGCCTGCGCGCCTGGTGTGTCTGTGCCTGCGCGCCTGGTGTGTCTGTGCCTGCGCGCCTGGTGTGTCTGTGCCTGCGCGCCTGGTGTGTCTGTGCCTGCGCGCCTGGTGTGTCTGTGCCTGCGCGCCTGGTGTGTCTGTGCCTGCGCGCCTGGTGTGTCTGTGCCTGCGCGCCTGGTGTGTCTGTGCCTGCGCGCCTGGTGTGTCTGTGCCTGCGCGCCTGGTGTGTCTGTGCCTGCGCGCCTGGTGTGTCTGTGCCTGCGCGCCTGGTGTGTCTGTGCCTGCGCGCCTGGTGTGTCTGTGCCTGCGCGCCTGGTGTGTCTGCGCCTGCGCGCCTGGTGTGTCTGCGCCTGCGCGCCTGGTGTGTCTGCGCCTGCGCGCCTGGTGTGTCTGCGCCTGCGCGCCTGGTGTGTCTGCGCCTGCGCGCCTGGTGTGTCTGCGCCTGCGCGCCTGGTGTGTCTGCGCCTGCGCGCCTGGTGTGTCTGCGCCTGCGCGCCTGGTGTGTCTGCGCCTGCGCGCCTGGTGTGTCTGCGCCTGCGCGCCTGGTGTGTCTGCGCCTGCGCGCCTGGTGTGTCTGCGCCTGCGCGCCTGGTGTGTCTGCGCCTGCGCGCCTGGTGTGTCTGCGCCTGCGCGCCTGGTGTGTCTGCGCCTGCGCGCCTGGTGTGTCTGCGCCTGCGCGCCTGGTGTGTCTGCGCCTGCGCGCCTGGTGTGTCTGCGCCTGCGCGCCTGGTGTGTCTGCGCCTGCGCGCCTGGTGTGTCTGCCCCTGCGCGCCTGGTGTGTCTGCCCCTGCGCGCCTGGTGTGTCTGCCCCTGCGCGCCTGGTGTGTCTGCCCCTGCGCGCCTGGTGTGTCTGCCTGCGCGCCTGGTGTGTCTGCCTGCGCGCCTGGTGTGTCTGCCTGCGCGCCTGGTGTGTCTGCCTGCGCGCCTGGTGTGTCTGCCTGCGCGCCTGGTGTGTCTGCCTGCGCGCCTGGTGTGTCTGCCTGCGCGCCTGGTGTGTCTGCCTGCGCGCCTGGTGTGTCTGCCTGCGCGCCTGGTGTGTCTGCCTGCGCGCCTGGTGTGTCTGCCTGCGCGCCTGGTGTGTCTGCCTGCGCGCCTGGTGTGTCTGCCTGCGCGCCTGGTGTGTCTGCCTGCGCGCCTGGTGTGTCTGCCTGCGCGCCTGGTGTGTCTGCCTGCGCGCCTGGTGTGTCTGCCTGCGCGCCTGGTGTGTCTGCCTGCGCGCCTGGTGTGTCTGCCTGCGCGCCTGGTGTGTCTGCCTGCGCGCCTGGTGTGTCTGCGCGCCTGGTGTGTCTGCGCGCCTGGTGTGTCTGCGCGCCTTGTGTGCCTGCGCGCCTTGTGTGTCTGCGCGCCTTGTGTGTCTGCGCGCCTGCGCGCCTTGTGTCTGCGCGCCTTGTGTGTGTCTTGTATGTGTGTGTCTTGTGTGTGTCTTGTATGTGTGTGTCTTGTATGTGTGTGTCTTGTATGTGTGTGTGTGTGTGTGTGTGTGTCTTGTATGTGTGTGTGTGTGTGTGTGTGTCTTGTATGGGTGTGTGTATGTGTGCCTGTCTGTTATAGTGGACTATAGTAAGTAGGCTACCTAGCTCAGCCTTCCATTGCTACAAGGAAGGTTAAAAAATAGAAAAAAGGGAAAAAAGGTGGGGAGGGGAATTGAGGAGGGAGAGGAGATGAGCTGACGCACAAATGAGAAATCATATTATGCGCAAACAGAGAAGTCGTCTGAATATCACTGAAAGAGACCTTCGTTTGTTCCTTACGAAAAATCGAACCAGATATCAAATATTTAGTCTCGCAGCATCAACCTCAAGGATCTCATTAATCACTAGTAAAGGTAATTTCAATTTACTTTATTGTTTTCTCGTTAAACTTTATAAAGTTAAAAACCTTATAAACCTGCATTAAGTAGAAATAAAAAGATAAATGTACGTACATTTATATTTTTTTTTAAAACACCCTCCTTTCTAAAAAATATTCCGCATTTGCACGAATACTGGTGGGCGGTAAGGAAATGTTTTCAACCAAAAAGATGCATTAGTGGGCGGTAGGTAGAAAAAGGTTGACTACCACTGCTCTAGAGAAACAAACCAGCAGAATTACATGTTCCATTCATTTTCTCCATTGACTTTGATGCAAGAAATAAAACATATGGCAAGAGACATAGTGTGGTTCTAACCAGCTAATGTCCAGCATTGAGTGTTTGCTGTGTGTTTTTTGTTGACGCTGGCTTGCGATGGGTACCTAAAATAAAACCCATTTTTGTTGGCTCTAAAAGTCAGTCACCACCTCACTTGCTTTTACTGCGCACATTCAGCTTGTGGTACGGCTTGAGGCAGAGATGATGACAGAACAATTTAGGTCAGTACGTGTATATGTTGATACTTATAAGACATACACTGGCACAAATATATTTTAGACATTCATTGTACAGCGCTACGGAATTTGATGGAGCTATATAAATAAAATAATAATAATAATATACAAATACAAAAAAAAAAAAAAAAACACTAAATAGCAAAATGCTAAATTCAGGCCAAAAGTAGTCAGAATATCTAAGAAAGCAGATTTTAATACTTTACCTTAACATTTTGTATATGTTTTTTTTAAACACCTGCATCAAAGGAACACTATAGGGTCAGGAACACAAACATGTATTCCTGACCCTATAGTGTTAAAAACACAATCTAGCCCTCCTGGCTTCCCCTATTTATAGTATAATCTTACCTTTTCTCCAATCTGCTGCTGCTGGATCTGCTGTCCCTGATCTGCCTGCTTGACTGACATCATCAGAAGTGGTGTTTACCATAGAAAAGCGATGGATTGGCCAAGAAGGTCAAGGAGGCAGATCAGAAGCAATTGGATCAATGCATCTCTATGATGAAAGTTCAGTGTCTGATTGCAGAGGGTGGAGACACTGAATGGCAGTACTGCACAGTGTGCAGCTCTGACCCAGGAAGCACCTCTAGTAGCCATCTGATGAGTGGTCAGTGGAGTTATCCCCAGGCTGTAATGTAAACACTGCATTTTGTCTGAAAAGACAGTGTTTACAGCAAAAAGCCTGAAGGGAATGATTATATTCACCAGAACAAATACAATAAGTTCTAATTGTTCAGGTGGCTATAATGTCCCTTTAACCAAAAGATACTAAAATTCCAGGTATTTGGAAATTCAATAAAAAGGACAAACTGCACATCCAGATATGGATATTTACACTAATTGATCTTTCGATTATAATGAGGGTATGTTTTGAACTTTGTTATTCTGAAAATGTATAAATATGCATCTTCAAGGACAAGCACGTTGCCGATGAGACTGCCTTGTCCATACGATTGGTACCTTATTAATACTCAGAGAAGTAGCTAAATCGCTAAACAGAGCTCTGTGCTTGGCACGTCCACCAACATGTCAGCTTACACAACTCAGCTAAATGTAGCCAGATATCAGTCCTAGGGGCCAGGACACTCAGCAGAGTTTACCGACAGCCAATTTTTTTATTAAACTTGTGATAATTTAATAGCTTTTTTTTTTTTTTTAAACAAAAAAAAAAAAAAGCAGCTATTAAATTAACAAAAAAAAAAAAAAAAGTCCTGCTTCCAGATACCCTCAGGCCAACACACACACACACTTTTTTACTAAACTGAGAATGCAAGGCTAAAATAGTCAAACTCAAAATTGAGTAAGTTCAGCTACTCTGGCCTTAAATTTGAAATCCGTTTGAATTCTCACTTTAGTACATAAAAGGACATTGGAGTGATTCCTTTCCTTAGTTACCATCTAACTGATAGCGCAATGGCTCGGATTATACCATGTATGATATAGGTTAGTACTAGAATATATTCAATATCTCTGTGGGCTTACTTGAAGCAAGACGTGTGCTATAGAACCATAGCCAGCACTCCCATCTCTACAAAGGAGCTCTGGATGCTTTCTGTAGAACTATTACACTGGAGGAGAGAACGGCCTTTATAATGTTGTGGATCTTAGTACATACCTTCCATAAGACAAACAACTGGATTCCAAGCACATCACACATTATAGCCAACAAACAAACAAACATCACGTGCACTGGGGCACACTGAAAAATACAGAGCAAAGGCATTCAGACTTTACAGTCTCTCGGCATTGGAGTAAACCAGTAGCAATGTAAAGAAGGGACAGCCCAAGTGTTATGAAGGATCAAATCATTGTAAAGCGCTGCGGAATTTGACGGATTCTATAAATAATAGAATAATAAATGTCACCAAATGCCCAAAAGATGTTAAACCGGTTTCAGTCCCTCTGCATATACACACTGCTTGCTTTTAGATACTGTGGCTGTCCGTCACGTTTAAATCTCCTGATAACTTAAACTCTAAGAATGTTCCAAATTCAATCCTCTATTTACGAGACAATCAACTTGGGGCAAGATCGCCTCGTTGCTGTGCAAGGCAGCAGCTAACAAGATTAAATCACTTAACTCCCCACAGAAGAGAAGGGATATTTGAGTAGCAAAATGTAGGCAGGCCTAGTCGTTTGAGAAATTCTCTGACTGCGTCATAGTCACTGATAAAAAGGTATGCAAGTTTTAGGTTAAAACTGGAAACATTTGCGGCTGCTTTATTTATTATTGGTTTTAGTAATTCTTTGCATTTCAGAGCATATTGAATAAGCCAGTTTTTTTCCCCTGCACATCACAGGTTTTAAGAACGTGTGCCAAGTGAGTATATAAATATGATCACACACGTTATACGCACAAACACACCCACACCTGTTGTATCTCTAGATCTTGACTACACATTAGCACAGATTTTATTTAATTTATCTGCCCTCTCTGATCTCAAGTGCCTTTCTTTCACCCAGTGCTAACTTCCAGTGTATACAAACTTCTCCAGTTATTAGGACTGACCCATCCCTTCCAGAGTGCTTTTCCGTCCGTCCGCACTATTAATAGAGTTGGGACATTGGGCAGTTAATCCGGCCCCATCACGTGACTCACGGAACAAGTGAATCACAGACAGGGTACAAACACACCACAATGTGTCTCTGCGGCAGGATCACTTCAGGACACCTACCTGTCACAATATATCTGGAGCAGTAACATAGAGCAGACGCTTTGACAGCCTGAGCAGGGGGGGAGGGTGACTTAAATGTAAAAGGAATTTCTAAAGAGCAATGAAAGGGTCTGATTTGTTTAATTTCCAAATCCATTGTTAGAGTTTTTAAATACCTTTGGTGCTGAAAGGGTTACTCTAAACATCAGTCAGCTTCTGGCATTTGTACTAAGATGGCAGAGAATTATAAATTACAAGAAGAATGAAGTGTGGGAGATAAACGTACATTATCAGAAAAGTAGTGCATTTGAAAACTGGGCAATCACCATGGAAACCAGTAGACTCTCCACTGGGCCTTAATCCACATTTACTATGTTGCACCACTTTGAGCAACACTGTGATAGAACTTAATGCAGGCATACATAAAAACCCCTGAACACATCAGCATGGATGGGCGACTGGTTTTAAAGGAATTCTCCAAGGATTATAACCACTATCCCCTGTTTGTGCTGTCCTACAGTAAGTAGTTTCTAGCATGGTTAGACAACTTGGAGTTTCGCTGGACACCTGCAGCCACAGCCACAGTACAAAAATCCAGTGGGTTCTAAAGAGCTAAGCAGGCCATACAGGACTGCTCTCACCAATAGAGCATCAGCTGAGGCTACAATCCATTCTTCACCTACTGATCCAAGACCATAACGGGGGACCCAGGTAAGTTGTGTAGTAATACTAAAATGGTTTGACCATTTACCATGGCAAAATAAACACTTCAGAGGGCTGAAGTGGTTATGGAGCTCGGATTTTTCCTTTAACTTCCCTGTGCATGATAAAATGACATCACAATATTTACCCAGTACCTACATCTAGTTTTCAGTGCTTTCCAAGTGCACTCTAAAGGAACACTTTAGTATTATGAATACAAACATGTATTACGAACACCAACATGTTCCTCTGTCCCCGGAAGCCCCCTGCCCTCCCCCCAATGCTTTCAGATAACGTTTTCATTGACACTGGATGTCCCCATACAGAGGGTTAGGAAGTCCAGCGTATTTTCACGATGATACTCAAGGAAGTGCCTCTAGTGGCTATCTGGTAGACAGCCATTAGAGTCAGTCTTAGTAATGTAATGAGTTTCTCTAAAATTGCAATGTTTTACATTGTAGGACTAAGTGGGACAGGGGCACTGCACCCAGGCCACCTCAATGGGCTGTTGTGGCATGGGTGCCTATAGTGTCCTTTAGGGTAGAAAGTAAAAAAAAAATTGAGCCTGAATGACCAATACTCTGCAGAACAGAGGGCTAGCGTTATTAACCAATTCAAACCACTTCTCTCTCCACTGTCACATCTTGGCAAGTAGTCCTGTCTGTGACAGTCATATAATGTATTTAGTCATCTTAACCAGTGCATATAAATTGCTTAGTTTGGTTCATTTTGTGACATGGCTTTTCCATCTAAATGCTAATGAACGTGGCCTTAGAAACAAGATGACATCTCAAATACAGAAAGATTTGTTTGCATTCAATTCCAACTCTATACTCTGGAAAACAATTAATCTAAAGCAGCAAAACTATAAATGAGGAGCACGGACGAACCAAATTAATAAAAAATAAAAATAAAAATAAATAAAAAAAAAAATAAAAAAAAATCAGGATAAATGAACAACCCAATTCAAATGTAACATGGATACATATATCTACTACAAGTCTGATAGGTCCTTAAACATGCAGAACTCAGTATACTGCTGGAGGAGCTGGCAATGGAATGATGGTGTATACATCCAATTAAAGGGACACTATAGTCACCAAAACAACTTTATCTTAATGAAGCCGTTTTGGTGTATATATAATGTGCCTGAAGTCTCACTGCTCAATTCTTTGCCATTTAGAAGTTAAGTCACTTTAGTTTTTTTGTGTAGAACTAGCCACACCTCTCTGCATGTGACTTGCACAGTTTACCATAACATTTCCTGTTAAGAGTCATCTAATGTTTAAACTTCACATATTGCAAATTCTGTTTAATTAGAATGTCTTAATTCCTGCTTTTTTAGACCCTGCAGGAATCCCTGTATGTAATTCAAGATCAATTTCAGTTACAGAGCAGGAGAAAAAACCAAAGTAAGTTATATAGAATTGAAAATGAAACCAGTTTTGTTTTCATACATCAGGTTCCATACTGTCAGTCACAGAAACCAAAGGGATTTAATACCTAAATGGCTGAGAATTGAACAGTGAGACTTCAGAGGAATGATCAATACACAAAAACTGCTTCAATGAACTAAAAGTTGTTTTGGTGACAATAGTGTTCCTTTAAAAGAAGTAAGAAGTTCTCTTAGCTGAAGTATGACATCATTTCACTAAATAAACTTTTCATATAAACCATGTCTGATTAATCCCACTTGGATCTTTATCAATACCTATTTACAGCTAGCTTTGAGCGAAAAAAGAGTGATGTGGTCTTTCTGCAGCTACAGGGTCATTTTGTACCTCGGACTAGGCCAAAAAAGGCCAACAATAAAACAGTCAGGGGGCTCAGTATTTCAGGTATAGTGTCTCTTTAATGGCGCAAACAAGCAAAAACAAAGTGGAGACCTTGAGTGAAATCCGATCATAGCAAAGCTATTTAGGTTTTGTCTGTACTTATTTCAGAATATGATCGCTAGGAAAGCAAGGCTTTATTAATCCACGCGTTGGTGTGATAAGCTTGCAGGCTACTGGATTCTGTAGGATGCTGAATTAACAGCAGAGAAAAACCACGAATAATGCGCTTAAATCATCCATGTGAATCTAGGCATAGTCTGTCATGGCGAGCAAAAATTCTGCGATCATTGTGTAATTTGTATTACGATATTCAAGCGGGATTCTATGGTGTTATAAATACAAATCTGTATTTCTAACACTATAGTTCCTTCTGCCTCCCCTTGGCCAATAAAAACCCTTTACTTACCCAACCGTTTTTAGAGCCGATCTTACGTCGGTGTGCCACCTTCTCCAACATTATATGGTGGGGGAGGGGGCTAACGCATATGCGCAGCAAGCGCATTACTCCCTCCCCACAGTAAAGCATTGCATCAATGTTTTCTTGTGGGGATTTGACCAACGCTGGGTGTCCTCATGTCACGAAGTAACAAGGAGTACAAATAGTGGAATTTTATTTTCGATTTGCCCATCGGATAATTGAAAGAAATTTTCAGATTGTTTGGCCACCACGTTCGCCCGACCTTTCAGCTCCGGATTATTTCCTGTAGGGGTATCTGAAGGAGCAGCTGTACACGAACAAACCGTGTTCACTTGAGCAGTTCAATGAGAAAATCCATGCAGAAATTTGAGTGCTAGATCCTCAAACATTTGTTATGAACAATGCAATTGAAAGAGCCCAAGTTAGCGAGGCGGATAATGGAGCTCATTTAAAAGATGTCATCTTCAGTACCTAATCAAATCAATCTCCGTACATTAAGCATTTCTTGTATGAGACATCAATGAAATCGGTTAATTAATTAAAAAAAAATAGTTATGGATTGTTTATTTTTCTGTTTTACATATAGCAGTGGCACATTATAGATTCGACACAGCGCTTCACTACTCATGACTTGTTTAATTTTGTTCTGTAATTTAAAACAGTGTGGCTCTGCAGTTATATTCTCTCACTTTATACGTTAACACTGCGGTCATTAAAAATGCTGTTTTTCGATGATGACCATCGTGTTACATATGTATTTTTTTGACGGATGCAGTGCACACGCAAATATTCATTAACAAAAAATATAAAAATATTAAATTTAAACAAAGTTATTGACTCTTCGAATCTGATTCTGAATTTTGGCCCAACCTGTATGAACTTTTTGGATCTGTAGCGCTTGCTCAATCATGCTTGCGGTCTAGCACGATGTAGAGATGAAATGTAACACTCTTTATATCATAACCCCAAGTCACGTGGTCCACGACAGGACCCTTTTATGTTTTATGGCGCTTGCAACAAATGATTGAAGTTACACAAAACTGACATTTTACAAGGGTTTCAGAGGATGTTCAAGCTGATTTATATGGATGCAGCTTGAAAGGACAGAGAAGAGAGGCTAACAGAGGGGAGAAACGATATGAAAAATAGATTTATGTTGAAATAGGTGATGCTAACTAGAAATTATGACAACAACATCAAAGGGCTGCAATGGTGGGCTAGCTCATTGGCGGAGAGCGTTAGATGACCATCACCCAGTGAGCTAAGCCCTACACCTCCAGGTTAATCTGGAGCAGAGATATTTCAGCAATCTGGAGGAAGTAGTGGTTATAGTGCCTGGAGTGTCCCTTTAAAGCCCTAAAGCTCAATAAAAAAAAAAAAAGTCAGATACAAAGTACTATTAAACCCATTCATACCAACATTCTCCCTACTATTACAGATTGGTAAATAGCCCAGACCATGACACGTTGTCCAGCCACCATTGCAGTAATCTGTACCAATTATGGTGCTTTGAATGTCCCTTAAAGTCCAAATAGTCTAGAGTTCCCAGTAGCAAATCATGGTCACATCAAATCACTTTTATCGTTTGCTTGGTGAATGATGTAGAAAATGGTTACTCATTATTAATGCATGCCTTGAAATTAAACCGGAGAGAAGGAAAAAAAAAAAAAATAAAAAGATAAAAGAAAAAAGAAGAATAAATGATAACTTTGCTTTCTTGTTGGAAACTAGACTGCCAAGTGAGATGATAAAAATGTGTAATCAAGAGGAGTCAGAAATCCCAGGAACCACCCACACTTTATATTACAGCATGAGCCCTTGTGTTCTTAGATGTAGATTAGCTATCTCAGTAAGATCAGCAAATCACCAATAATGTCATAAATGGAGAAAGCCTCTAATAAAGGCAACAGAAACTAAAACAAACACTGTAAGTGTTTAAAACAAATTTCATCCTGGTGGCCAACATGGACAGAAAGATCCACTAAGCAACTTGGAAACGTGATTGCAAATTAATATGTAAAAGGTTATCTGAAATTGTGTAAAAGAAGCGTTTAAGTGAAGTACTGTATTATTTTAAAGCGTATCTATTAAGCAAGTTTTCCTTGAATTAGCACAACAATTTGCCGACAGCATTTGTCCAATATATATCCCGTTTACAAGATTACACAAGACATTTAAAAAAAATAGTTTTTTAAAAAAGTTATATTCAATAAAGAAAACTCCTGGCCTCCCATCTGTCAGACACCCCCTGAGTTCAAAGCCAATCACTACCATTGCAATTGTAAAGATATTTACAGAGAATGAATGAAACTTGCACATTACTATGGGAACATAATGTTTAGAATGTACGTTTAAAGGTACAGTAATGGCACGCATTTCGTGCCTCCAGTCTCTGCTAACTGTATGTAGTTTATAAAAGGATTCAGTATAACAGGTGTGAAAAGGGCACAACCCAGCACGTTAAAGCAGACCAAGTGTGGTGGCCAAGCTCTCACTTTCCAGCATACTTTAGCTATATAAAAAGATGCTGTTAATTGAAATAAACATATCACAATTTTACCTGGAAAGGATCCCATGCTGCAATTAACCATATTATATTCTATGTACTATGGAGCCAGCTGAGGAAATTGGATAATAGGCATGCTTATTAACTCGTGATCTATGCCCCCATACTGAGCAAAAAGTACACAAAAATAGCACCTTCCAGACTGCTTAGAACTATCAGGCAATTAGAATTTTATTTTACATTGGGCATGAAGGACATTCCCAATTTACAATTTAAACTTTGCAGCTCTGGGTAAATTATGTTCAAACTGAAAAGATTAAAATGAGAGGCTACTAAATTATTATTATATCATTTATATAGCGCCAACAAATACCGTAGCGCTGTACAATGGGATGGTCAGTCAGGCTAGTCACCGGGGCTAGACAGGAATCAGCAATAATCAACTATAGTCTGGGGGATCTACACCAAAAGGGGAACTTTAAAGGGACACTATAGTCACCAGTGCAACTACATGTATTCCTGACCCTATAGTGTTAACATGACCATCTAGCCCCCCTGGGCCCCTCATGCCTCCATAAATATAGTAAAAATCTTACTGTATTCAAGCCTGAAGCTGTAAATCTGCATGCTGAGACTCAGGAAAAAACAGCAGTCTGATGACATGTGATAGCCTGATCCAATCACAGTGCTTCCCCATAGGATTGGCTGAGACTGAATCATGCTGGCTCTGCCCCTGATCTGCCTCCTTGTCAAACACAGCCCTGGCCAATCAGCATCTCCTCATAGAGATGAATTGAATCAATGAATCTCTATGAGGAAAGTTCAGTGTCTGCATGTAGTGGGAGGAGATACTGAATCACAGGATGCTCGTGCACAGCAAATCTGAGTGGATGGAGGCATATTATGACTCCATCAACTCCGAAGTCCCTCTGGTTCACTCTGAGTGACTGCAACTGGAGGTGTTCCTAGCTTTCAATGTAAACACTGTATTTTCTCAGAAAATACAGTGTTTACATGAGAAAGGCTGCAGGGAGGTATAATTCTCACCTTAACCTCATTAAGCTGAAGTTGTTCAGGTGACTTAAGTGTCCCTTTAACTTCTGGGGCTGTGTCCTTAAGGTGTTAAACACACTTATCGTTTTTTGTAATGTATGGTTTTTATAATCTATTTTATTACTTCCATCCTGTGTTAAAAATGAAAATTTTCAATAATCATTGTAGTACAAAAAGAAGCTTAAAGTGGCTCTGTTCTCTTCTGTTTACAATAGATCATACATATGTAATTACTATGCTGGGTAAAATCCCAATGAAATGAAATACATAAAAAAACAAAACCCAATTTACCGGATGGTAAAAAAAAAAGTAGGTACACATATGAATCAAAGAAATTCATCACAAAAGATGATATGGGTACACATACACACACAAAACAATGTGACAGTTACATTTGGGCATTTGGAAATGGTCACATTGTTGCACGTCAGTTTTTGTGTGTGATTAATCTAATTCATTCAATGATATACCTACTTTTGGGCCACCCTGTGTATATCTCCAATATACAAGAGCCACCGCACGCACTCATTCACTAAAGAGCGATTTCAAAGCTCACAGAATGTACCGTAATTGTTTTATTACACGGACAGAGACAAGTCTGACCAAGGATGGAAATTCCACCATCAACTTTGATCAATTCCCATCCGTCAAATAGCATGGACAAGCACGGACAGACAGACTCCTCTTCCCACAACTCCTAGTATGCACCAGTACACTAGGAATTATGGGAAGCCAAAATCGCCTAGAGACTGGACTGCTGCGCATGCAGCCACTCCAGGTTTGGGGTGCCATTTTGTGTGTGGAGGAATTCAGCAGGGAGCAATCTTAAGGTAAAATATATATCTTTTAGGCTTCAAGTAGAGATTGTAGACGTATTAATCCAGTGATGTAGATGTAAAATAAAAAACAGATAAAGATACAAATTTTATCTGTTTTTTTTTTTTTTTAAACTATCTTCTAGTCAACACAAGTGCTGTTAATTTCTCCAAAACAGTTTATTATATATTTTTAACATTAACCAGTCGTCCATATGATTTATGGAGGACTGGTTCAAATTACAATTATTTATATAGCGTCGACATATTCTGCTGCGCTGTACAATAAATAAACTTTGAAACGAATGACGTAATTATGAAAACTGGCACTCATACAGTTTCCAACTAAAACTCATCTTTCAATATACAGATCACAAGCTTTTTTTTTCTGCAAGCACTGGCAACCAGGTGGAACAGACACACATTTAAAGCACTTAGATCAAGCATTTTTAGGGGGGGTTGGAGGGGGGTTAGAACACCGCATGTCCAATTAGCAAAACAGTCACAAACACACTTTCCTGCAAGTAATGTTGGTTGGCAGACTTAGATTTGGAAAGAAATGCCTTGCAATAGAAGAACATGGCTTCTGCAGAATAGGACATTGATTTCTTTATCGTAAACTTCTCAGTGGGCACAGCTGTGTTAGAAAGCACATCTTATAAAAGCCCAGATAGATCCAGCTGTTGCAGTTCATTCAGACCAACTCTTTGCAAACAATAAAGAAAATTCTAACTCTACATGAGTTCGTAAACCAAGGGTGGATCCCCTGTTCTAGAATATACCCCTCCTTTATTAGATAAGTTCCATTCGCTTTTCAGTAGTTTGTGTCCCATTGTATACTTCCAATATTATGAAACAACAGGAAAATACCAATATTCGTTTTTTTCCTCAATTATGATGTCCCTCCATGAATCACCACAGATAAAGATGCCAATGACCAAGCCCTTGGACTAATAACAAAAATGACATTTGCACTGATACTTCTGACCCGGAGAGGAATGTAGCAACGAATGTTTCTAATGTAAAATTTCTAAACATTCTGATGCATTTGTGAAAGAGAGCTTCCCGAATACAGTGCAGCTTTCCAAAATCCATGTTACATTTGTCACATTGCCAGATGGGATTGGAATCATTTGTTCGGAGGCAATGCACTCTTTGTGAAAGAGAGGGGCACTAAAATGGTTGCTCCAAGCACCATTACCACTTCAGTGACTTGAGGTGGTAATCAGCGCTGTATCTATGGCGAGGTTAGCAAGGCATTTGGCATGAGGTGGCAGCAAGGGAGTTGGAATCTTCTTGCTCTGCTCCCTAACGCACCCAGCTCGGAGGCTGGATGCCGTAATATGACATCACTCTGGCCCCGCATCACCAAACCGTGCACGATGTAGCAGAGCAAGAAGAGCAGGTAGATGACAGCAGACACACAGGATCCCAGGGAATGAATACACTCAAGCTCTAGGTAGGGAGTCTGGTTGAACTTATAAAAAAATAAAACAATTATAATGTGCGAGTGTGTCTCTCTCAGTGAGCGTGTGCGAGTCAGTGAGTGCGAGTGCGCCTATCTGCGAGCGCGTGTCTCTCAGGGAGTGTGTGTGCGCGCGTCTCTCTCAGGGAGTGTGCGTATGAGTGCGACTGTGTGTCAAATCAGTGAGAATTTGTCTGTCAGTGAGAGTGTACTCTGAGTGTAAGTGGGTCAGTTTCCTGTATAAATGTGTGCGTGTATAACCATTATATATATTTATTTTACTTTTGATTAATAGTTCATGCACTCCTCCGTTAATACACAATATTCACATTAGGTCTTATTTTTTAAATATTCTTTACTGTTAATCAGGCTTGTTTTAGCTTAAATATCATAGTCTACACGTTTTATTCGAAATTTTAAAAATCAATAGAAATGATTTTCTCTAGGTCGAAGTAGTTGGTTTTTTTTCTAGACCTGCAGGGATTTTTCTCTGTAAAAGATTGAGAATTACGGCTTTAAAGAAATGCAGATTACTTAGAAGTATTAACGCCAAATAAAACAATTAGAGAAAAGGAGAGGGAAAAACATTCTAAAAAAAAAAAAAGAGAGAAAACAAAAGAAATAAATTCCTTAAAGGAAACCAGGTGACAAGTTTAGTGGGGTGGGGAGCGGGGGTGGAGAGAGCTCAGAGATTAACTCAAAACTGCTTGGAATTCCCTCAAAAGGAGCCTCCAATCCATCCCCCAAATATGCATGCCACAGCGAAATGTTTATCCACTCGCCCCTCAACCATACCCACACTTTTGTATGATAATTTGTACCACAGGGAACCCTCAGTAACGCTGGTCAAACCATAAAAATACAAACACCACAGTTATAAAACAATAAACAGACAGAGTGCAGTGAAAGCTTATAGCCGCAGCTTGCTTCACCATGACAAATTGATATTCACGAAGTATAAAGCATACAGACATATTTGGGACGCTGGGCACATCTGCATTTAGGAATTAGTCAAGGGAACAGGTGGGAGAACCAGAGCTGAACTCAATACTACAGGCTAAAACAGCCTTTTTAAAAACACACTGGGGTTAATTCCTTAGACTCTGAATCTTGATATTTTGGTTTTAATTTGGTACATTTAACAATAGAATAGATGAGCTGGACCCATTGTAGAGATGGAGATATTTTTTTTTCGAACCAGCCATTTTAGCCTCAAATTTACCATTCTGATTATAACTCTATTGTAACGGAGCTCCGTGTACTCCGACCGAGTACCCTCCGTTGATGGATGCTCCTAGCGCTTACAGAGGACTCCAAGCACTGCAGACGACACCACAACCACCGCAGGCTCCACAACCGCCGTAGCTTAACTGGAGCCTCGCCGTCTTCCTTCCACCCTGGATCGGATTCTGTCCTCCAGGACCGTGTGGGGAAGACCTCTCCTCCAGGAGAGCGTATCCGGAACAAGCTCTTAAAAGAGCTAAGTGATTAAGCTCAGGGGAATATGCAGAGCATAGCAATCCCCAGTGTGATATAGCAGTTCCCTCCAATAACGAGACGAGGCTACGTATTGAGGGTCAGAAGAGGTCTGAGGTGCTGGAACACCCAGCCTGGTTTTTATTACGGTTGTGCACATACAGGACACACCCAGGGGGAGGCATAAAATAACCAATCAAGTAACAGTACAACCCACACATCCCCTCCCCTCAGATAAGCAGTTAACATAATTATTACATACAGTAAAAATACAGTTTCCACACATACTCTGTAACTTTAAAACCATACATCACATTTGCATAGAAATATATATCCACAATCAATCCATTCAGGAGAACAACATATTAAAAAATGGCATGTATCAGACCAGGGGTTCAAAAGTTAGTAAAAGTATCTTTTGTCCCTTACTGGCCGCATGGCAATCCGGTTTAGACAGGTTTTACAGAGGCCTCTATCCTGGAGACAAAGAGGAAAGTAATCCAATTATCCAGGGCTAAAGACAGACTCCATTAACCACATGGTTACAGAAAGACATAAAACACTTTAAAATACAGAAAGTCACCTTTGACACATAACACACAGACATTTCCTATTCACACAGTTCAATTGCCATGGAGCTAAAGTCTTTCCCATTGTCTTTCATTATATGAATAGGCTCCATGGCATAGCTATCTGGGGTATCACCGCTCACACAGGGCCATAGTCGCAGGGGAGGAGGCCGGCAAGCAGGCCTCTCCAGGACAAAGTGGCGAAGGGCACTTCGTCACATCTATAATTCATAGTCTAGTGAATAAGACCCAGTCTAGAGGGGTTTTAAGAAATTCCCAGCAGGAGCTCCATGCAAACTGTATCAGTCCACCACAAACTTAAAGAAACACTCTGGGCCCCATAACTTCAACCATAGGTGTCCTCTTCTCTTCGGGGTTTAAACGTTTAACTTTTGCTTTGAAAGGGACTTGCAAAGGCTTCAGACAAGAGATCTTTAACTTCACCACAGCTGCATAGCGGAGTTTTTAAGAATAGGCAAGGGTAACGTGGTCGGACAACCCCGCAGGTCAAAACAGCACAACCTTGCGAACCATATCTAATCAAACTACTTGCGGGGTCCCTACCAACAATGAAAGTAATATACCTTGCTATACGCTGAACCTGTAGAGCTCAAGAACATGCAACTACTATAACCGTTGGAAACGACCCTGTGAAATTTATCACTAACAACCTACAGCATATTTTGCACCTAAACGACCTGATGTAAGAGGACAACAATCCCAGCGAAGCTCCTATTCAACACCTTCATATGTACTCTAAGTTATAACCCACTGTACCAATAAAATGTATGCATATGTCGCCCCCCCCCCTTCTCTCTTCTGTACAAACACCATGCATGACTCATAAATAAAGAATAAAAAATAAATAAATAAATAAATAGATAAAAAAAGAAAAGAGACCTGTAACTTTTGCAAGACAGTTTTAGCTATACCCCATGAAAAGATGTATAATTAGCATACAATGAAAATATTAATTTAAACAGTTTTTTTTTGTTTTTTTTTATTTGGGCAGAGGAGTATCCCTTTTACTTATTTAGCTCAAGTGTAATGTGTGCAAGAGTGTCGTATTAGCCGTGAGGCAAACCAGGCATTTGCCTTGCTGCTAACTAAAAATCCGGTCAGGCGGGCGGCGCTGGCGAGAGAGCACTTTCCCCTGAGCTCTCTGCTCAGCTCCCTCGCGCGCCGCAGAGTGATGCCGGGAGCCGGAATATTACGTCATATTCCGGCTCCCGGCATCACTCTGCGGCGTGCGAGGGAGCTGAGCAGAGAGCTCATGGGAAAGTGCTCCCTCGCAAGCGCCGCCCATCCAGCAGCCACTGGACCCCAGGGAAAGGAGACCCCCCCCCCCCCCCCCAGCATTCCCAAAGGTACGGAGGCTAGGGGAGTGAATAAAAAAATAAATAAAAAAAAAGTGAGTGTGTGTGTATGTGTGTCTGTTAGTGAGTGTGTGTGTGTCTGTGTATGTCAGGGAGTGTGTTACTATGTGTGTCTGTTAGTGAGAGTGTATGCGTGTCTGTTAGTGAATGTGTGTGTCTGTTAGCTAGTGTATGCGTGTGTCAGTGAGTGCGTGTGTGTGTGTATTTAGAAGGCGGGGCAGGGCCTGAGTTTTGTCATGCCTATGGCAGCACAAAACCAGGATACACCACTGGCAATGACAGACAATATAACCACACAAACATTATGCCCCTTTACCAAATCATTTCAACGCTAGTCAGCTCATCAGGGTAAAATGTATTGGATGCACATATACTAATGTTTTAGAACTAACTGGCCCTTTGAACATTCCACTTCATGAAAGAACCCAGTAATTCAATGACAGTAAATGGAAGCACTAGAACTATGATTGACAGGGTTGCCAATATATACACACCCAGTTCAAGATTAAAGCTAAACAATCCAGAGTGAATTTCTACATTAAAGTAACACTCCAGGCACCATAAATACTTCATCTAAATTAAGTTGTTATGGGGCCATTTCGAAACGGTTTAACCCCAAAGTTGCCTCCAGTGCCGATCTCAACTCCTCCCAAGCAGCATCCTGCTTTTGAAATTTCCATTTTAGAAAAAAAATAAATAAAATGTTTTCAATCGAAGTGCCGCTGAGAGCAGTCAACTGAAGCTCTCAGACAATCAGTGATTCCCCATTGACAACACTGGCTTGGAAAATAAACATAATATTCAAGATCTGAAAAACGGACAAGTTGGGCAGTGAATCAAATCACAATACATTCCCCAGTTAATTGTCAGATTTTGACAAATCACTTGGATTGAGTTTAACACCGATAAAATAGTCGCATTAGCCACTCACACTCTGTGGTGAATTTATTTTGAGAACAGGTGGTGTAGTATCAGACAATGCGAGGAAATATAACAACTTGTGACACTGAAGTAAGTGGCATCACGGTTTAATGTTAAACATGTGAACCATTCAGGTCTAGAATTTAATCCAAAAAGCATGAGATGCTCTCCTAAATGAACATTGCCCAGTCAGCTCTGGACATTACTCAGGGCAAGAACAGAGGTATCTGTGATAAATCCGCCTGTGTGTAACTGAAAGTCTATTTACATGGCTGCCTAAGATAATTAGAAAGCTAAATTTATGGCACTCTTCAATACCATGCTGTGTCTGGAACACATTACCATGAACTCCCTTACAACTGAACCAGAACTGAACACAGCATGCTTAGTCTGCAGTATAGAGGACGGTCAATGGGACAGAAGGTCGGAACGCTGAAAAAAACCCTCAAACCTCAAACCATGTCAGGCCGCCGACTAAATATCTGCCATTCGCATCATCATTATTACTGGCAATTATTTACTAATAACTTATTCTTAAGCGATTTACAATATTATAAAAGGGGGGACATTTAACAATAAATAAGACAATTACAAATTGTTACAGCAGAGCTTGACAAATTTGCTTGGAATCTAGGAGCCAGATAAAAAAAAAAAATAAATAAGTTAGGAGCCAGTTTTTGTTTTTAACTAACAAAGCTTTATTTTGAACCTACAAAAAAAACAATTCTTAAAGGGACATTACAGTTACCAGAACCATTACCACTTAATGTAGTGGTTCTGGTGTCTATAGCCTGTCCCTGCAGGCTATTCATTAGAATACTCCCTTTTCAGAGAAAAAGCAGTGTTTACAACTCTGCTTAGGAACACCTCTAGTTGTAGTCACTCAGACGGCCACTAGAGGTGCTTCTTAGTCCTGTGTTGCATGCTCTGCATTGAGACCCTGAACATTCCTCACAGATATGCATAGATTCTATTCATCTCTATGAGGAGATGCAGATTGGAACAGTGTGGGGAAAAATGGGGCATGAAAACACCTTTCCCATGCGATCGGAGGGGGGGCCACTCACCTAAACAGACAAAGACTGATGTCCAGTGTGGCTGCTGAAATCTTCAAGCTCTTCTTGCCCTGCTCCCTCTTGCGCCGTTTTGTGATGCCAGGGCCAAAGTGTCATACCGGCGCACGCCATTAGTGCAGGATATTGTAAGGTAGCAGAGCAAGATAATTACAGTTCCCTCAACGCATGGCACCATTCTGCTCAGCCGGCCACCGCGGGGGTGCAGGCGGGCTGATGCCGCAGCCGCTGAATGGGCTGATGAACACCCAGGCGTTGCCTGGGATTTGTTGAGACCAGTGTTACAGAAGAAATAGGTTGATGAGGACCCTGCTCGATATCTCCAAAGTGTCCCTATTTAGGAGGAACAGTCCCTATTTTGGACCAAATGCCATTGTCCCTCTTTTCTATCTTAATATTTGCCTCACCTAAAAGGGCCACGTTGTTAGTTTGTCTGTGTTTACTCCAGAGCACTAACGCTACGTAAAGATGTTTAGAAATCAATGTAAATAAGATACATTGTTCTTGTTCTAAATTACATTTTAGTTGCATAAATCGTTATCAGTAAGTCACCTTCTCCTCACCAGATAGGGCACGGGAAATCGGATCCCCAAAACGCCATTCTCAAACACAGAACCTCCTCAACCAACACATCGCCCAAACAACTCAACTTCTCTCAGCTTCCCACTGTCCAAAGAGTGACTGGATTCCACATAAAATGTCCTATCGCCACTCAATGTTTGACAGGCCATGACGTACTTTAAAACTTTTATATAGCTCCATGCAGCTTGCTAGGAATTCTGCAACTCACCCTGGTTTACGAGGGTGCTATCACAACCAAGTGGCTGGCATGGGCGCTCGAAAAAGCAGCATCTACTAGAAAGAGTGTAAGGCCTCAGGGATGGGAATAGTCTTTTGGCACTTTTTAGGGTGTTCTGCGACAGGGTCCGTGGTGTGTGAGGAGAAGGTTGGCCCTCCAAGCGTCAGAGAAACAGGGGTTCCCTTTACAGAGGTATTTTGGTTTTTTTTTTAAAAAAAGGTTACAGCAAACATAGTAATCACTTCAGAGTATTAAATGGGGCTTCAGAACTTTATTATATCATTTTCTAGGAGGGTTATAAACTAAACCATGACCACAACAGGGAAAACATTTAATGTCACTTATAAAATTAATTACAGATGGTTTCCAGGAAAAATACAGTTCGATAGTTGGTTTTATTCCAGGTTTTCAAGTACAGAAATTATATTTGATCTGTAAATTTGCTAGTACCAATTTCATGCTCTATAAAGTGAAACCAGACCAATTATATGATTAGCAATCAACTTTTCCACACAATAAATACATCTCCCCTTAGAACATAAGCACATTCTCTGTTCCTGTACGTCCAAAATGTCTTGTGGCAACTACTTGTTCCTTAGCCTACCAACAGAACAGCAGGATTTATTGGTGCTTCCTATATAAAACATTTCTCCAACCACAGCTAAATTCTACAACCTGGCTACTTAGGCCTAGAATGTTCAATCCCTTTATCAATCCTCAATCGAGGGAATAACCCCATATATGTCTACCATTTAGAATAAACTGTGATGGTGGGTGCAATAACAGTTCTAGATGTTGAGGAAGTAAGAACATGCACAATGAAATGGTCCAGTACTTTCTCAAATTAACTCAATCTTGCATTATTATTATTTTATTATTTAAATAGCGCCATCAGATTCCGTAGCGCTGTACAATCCATCTCTGGTCACTAAAATGAGTGCAATGAA
Organism: Pelobates fuscus; assembly: GCF_036172605.1. NCBI lineage: Eukaryota > Metazoa > Chordata > Amphibia > Anura > Pelobatidae > Pelobates > Pelobates fuscus. Next base: position 369,818,987 of record NC_086319.1, on the reverse strand, counting down.
GTTGGAGACCACCACCTATAGCTCAGAATATTTTTGGAAACGTATCTTTCCTTCATTAAATACTTTGATATTAGATAATTATTTGATAATAAACTTTGATCACATTTTGTGATACACTGTTATAGTACGATATTGAAGCATTCCTAAGGAATTAGCAAAGGAATGATGGCAGGGCCCAAACACAATATCCAGGTTACACAATCCTCTCACACGGGCCTGTATGATTAACACCATGTGTTAACTCTTGATTTCCCCTCCCCACCTCTCTGAAAAAGGTTACGTGCCTGGCGGGCGGTGGGAGGCATCCCAACAGGGCCACCTCAGGAGTCAGGTTACCTTCTAAAAAACAACAAGGGAGGGGGGAAAGTGTAAACATGACTGGGTGAGAATAAGGTTTATTCTTGTAGGATTGTGTTTGCCAATTAGAATTACTACAAGACAGTTTACGTCAAATTAGCCCTGTTTAAAAAAAAAGTATAATCGGCTGTGCTTGCAGATCGGCTATTTTACCCAAAAATGCGAAACTCCCTTATCAGTTCTACACAGTTCACAGTTTAGTGAATAAACCATGTACAGCTAATGGGAAGTATGTTCTCTTATACAAGCCACACATTTAATCTATGCATTAGTCTCGGCCGTGATATCTCACACTACGCTGCCGCCACCACAGCTCATAGATTAAATGGTACAATTGCCGCTTGTTGACTCTTATCAGGGGACGCACAATGACACAAGTCAAGTTATTCGTTACTCTGAGAAGGCAAGGCTGAGCGCAGTAAGAAATCATAATCCTCAATGCCACATTTCTGTTAGATCCTTGAACACAATGCGGAAAGGAAGTAATAATGTAGGAACAGAGGACAAATTCACTGAATTGCTGTTTCACATCATGTTTACAATTCTTCCCTTTGTCAGACATGTGGTTTTCATAAGTCAGCCTGGTGGTCACATCTGCACCAGTCTCCAAAAGATTAAAAGACTGTAAGAAAATGATTAAAGCTATCCCAAATTACTAATTATTAAGTGTTCAACTGGCAATCTTGAAACGTGTTTTCAAAATTGTTTATTAACAATAAATAAAATGAGTTAAAAAAAATAAAAAATAAAAATTAAATTTAAACAGAGTTCTTTAATTCTAAAAAAAATAAATACAAATTAACGTCATACATTATGGAGCAGGCATGTTTTTTTAACTGCAGCCCTTCTGGACTACACTTCCCATCATGCAGAGGGTCAGTACCATAGGAATTTTAGGACATGTAGTTCAACACCTGTCAACAGTTCCATTCAGCGGTGGCAGCTATCATCTTACCGACTCTCCATTTACAATCTTGTGAATGGAGTTAGACAAACAAGATCCCGCACTTTCATAATACGTTGCAATGGGGCTTGTAAGATAAAGTAGGGGCTATGGTGAGCTTGTAGCAAGAGAAAGGTTTGCCGTTATAAGGAACTTTGTGAAGGGATATAGTGACCGTCTTGCACCATAATCTATGCAATGAACACAGGTGGCTGTGGTACAGTGTCCCTTACAGGTTACTTTTGAAGTCCCTGTGAATCTCACTAACAAGCTCCACAATGCGGGAGGTGCAGAGGGTCTTGCCCTGCTGGAAAATCTCCCAGCACCGCTGGAGACATGTTTGGGGCCCTGTCTACTTGTCAGATTACATCTCGAACTCTAAACAACTAAACAGGAAAGTGCTTTAAGTGTTGAAAGTAGTAAATTGAATGCCAAAAACGTACAAAGCATTTAACAAAGTGGTCTTGCCAAGAAAAGAGAAAAAAAATAATAATAAATATTGGGGTGTTTAACACGATAATGTATTGTACTCTAATTTTTTTCAATACTGATTCACAGACTAAAGTAGATGCACATTAAAGGACCACTATAGTGCCCTGAGGGTCCCCCCCACCCTCAGGGTACCCCTCCCGCTGGGCTCTGGGGGGGGAGGAAGGGGTTAAACTTACCTCTTTTCCAGCGCCGGACGGGGAGCTCTCCTCCTCCTCTTCGGCTGAATGCGCATGTGCGGCAAGAGCCGCGCGCTCATTCAGCCAGTCCATAGGAAAGCATTATCAATGCTTTCCTATGGACGCTGGCGTCTTCTCACTGTGATTTTCACAGTGAGAAGCGCGGAAGCCCTCTAGCGGCTGTCAATGAGACAGCCGCTAGAGGCTGGATTAACCAATTTATAAACATAGCAGTTTCTCTGAAACTGCTATGTTTATAGAAAAAAGGGTTAAACCTAGCTGGACCTGGCACCCAGGAAGTGGTCTGGGTGCCTATAGTGGTCCTTTAATTGTGCTGGATTTTGTATGTTGCATTACATTGCACATTAATAGGCCTTAACGTTTTGTCCTGGGAGAGAGGATTAAGGTGGAGAATTTAGCAGGTGAAATATATGGACAATCTGTGGTTTGCTACATCTTTCGATCTACTGTCCTATTGTGTTTTACACCCCACGTCCTATAGAATGTAAGCTTGTTTGAGCAGGGTCCTCTTCAACCTATCGTTCCTGTAAGTTTTCTTGTAATTGTCCCATTTATAGTTAAATCCCCGCTCCTTTCATAATATTGTAAAGCGCTACGGAATCTGTTGGCGCTATATAAATGACAATAATAATAATAATAATAATAATAATAATAATAATAATAATAATGTCAAAGCTATTCTGGGATTGTGTTGATGGGAAGTACCATTAAAAGCAGTGTTCATTTTGTCGACTATCAATTTTCGTCGACAAATTGACATTTAGTCGACTAAAACAATTCAGATGACTAAAATGGCTTTTTAGTCAAAGGACTGACTAAAACTAAATTGAAAATTTCCACCAAAATTAACACTGGCGGATAAGACACATGGGGAAGGGAGGATAAGAAATGAGACACAAGGGACTGGGACACACACAGAGAGACAGAGCAGCTGGGAAAGGGGCAAGAGAGACAGGTAGAGGAAACCCATTAGATTTTAGCAGTGTCGATTTAGTCAACTAAAACAAACAACTGAGACGACTAAAATTAAAATGGCTTTTTAGTCACAAATCTATGACTAAAACTAAATTGAAGCTTGGCACCAAACTTAACACTTCTTAAAAGGAGCACTTTAGCCCTCATAACAACCTCAATGAAATGTTTTTTTTGGTTGCAGGTCCTGGCAGCTGGCTTACTTAATGGGGTAAAAGCTAATTCCCAAGTTGTACCCCCAGCTCCCATTTGCCCGTACCCTTAAATTTCCTCCTGTGGCCTTGGCACAATTACAGACGACTTACTCGTATACAATTCTAAAGCACGCCTTTCAAAGTCTTTCTTCCTAGTGCTGGGCAGGAGACAACGGGACAGAGCAGACAGGTGCCAGGAGGAACCATTTGAAAAATAGTTTAGTCTCATAAGATAAGACCAGGCTGGGACCTCCAGTCTGCATAATGAATGCATTGAGATGCTGTAAATAACCCCCCAGCAATAGACAGTAACAGGATCTAGCTTGCCGTTTGTAGAAGGACTGATGGGGGTGTATTTACTAAACACAGAATGGTGGAGAACGAAGGAAGGAATTTAGAATGTTTTAAAATAGCCTAAAATGGGAGAATTCTGCATTTAACTCATCAATTCTACAAATTTTATTTATAAATATTTAGACTTGATAAAAAATTTTTATTATTTTTTTAAATTTAAAACATCAATTGCTGGAAAAAACTAAACAAAAAAAATTGTTTGCTTGCATATTCACTACTGCATCTATACACATGCAGAAAATGATGGCACTGGGGACCGTTTTAACACAAGAATGGGTCTAAGAGGTTGTGCAGAGAGCATGTTTACTATACCTTACAGCACAATTAAAGTATGGGTCACGGAGCTAGTTTTATAATTAAAGCATGGGTCAAAGATGTAGCAACGCAAAACCCACAACGCACAAAAACATTTAAAAAAAAAAAATTACGATCCACTGGCGGCATGAAATTGTGAGCAATTCAATAATAAATATAAAAAAAAAACACGATTAGCACATCTGGTACAAGAAGGAATAAGACAGAACTTCAAGCCCAGAATAAATAAAGTCCTGATTTGTTTCCCATGATGCCAGATGTATAGTTTTTGCGAATTAACACTTGAACCTTCGCGCTCAACCTTGACCCCCCCCCCAGCATCTAACAGGAAGAGACGGACACTAGGAAACCCCAGCTTCAGAGCATTCTATGGGAACTATATCTCTCTCTCACACAGGCACTCAAAGATCCACAGGATCACCCATTAAAATATATGTATGTATAAATAACACTCGGCCTGTCATTGCTTCACATTTAATTTCTTTTTTGCCTTTTTTTTGGACTGAAAAGCAGTCGGTAGGATATAGCAGACAGCGGGACCCCATTAATAAAACATTGTGGTTTGGTTTTAGCAAAACAATATACCTCCCACCTCTGGAAAAAAAAAAAACAGCTGTTTCAATGCCATCAACTCATATGAATGAGTTTGATTCTTCCTGAGAAGCCTGCAGGAGACCTAGATAAGATTAAAGCCTGAGCTGAAGTGACATCATTGGCCCATGCAAAGCAACTGAAAGAAACATGCTGAGAAATAACATACATTTGAGAGATGAGGAGATCTTTTTATACATACACTGTGGTGATTTTTACTCCCCCCCCCCCCCCCTTATATAGTCAACACTCTTCAAGATTATGTTTAGTTTAAAAATATTTTAAGGAATGTGTGAAATTTACATTTAACTTTTTTTGTCATGGAAACCCTATTCTCAAAATAATAACCATTAAAATAGATCCAGAATTCAATAACATGTATAGAGCTATTTACAGCAAGAGAAAGGATGAAACCCTGTCTGAACTGACATGTTTAGCCTGTCTTGCTTAAATTAGTCAGACTGCAACCTTAGCCACACCTCCCCTGGCTGTCAATCACACAGCCTCCCTACACACTTCCTGAAAAGGTCTACCTAGCAATCACAGGAGGAGGTCATGCCTCCTTGATGATGTTGCATAAGGCAGAGAAGCAATTTTATTGGGGGGAAAAAAATAATTTAACCCCTTCACGACGGGTGACGGACGAGGTCCGTCATCCTGGGGATGCCCTTAACGACGGGTGACGGACCTCGTCCGTCACGCGGTAAAATTAACCCCAGATCGCCGCAATCGCGGCGATCGTGGGGTTAATGGTGCTCCGGTCTGCCTCTGCATTAGAGGCAGACCGGGAGCACCGGATCGGGCTGTCCCAGTACATGTGCCCTTCCGGGTTCAGTGTGAAGTGCAGGGAGACGGATCTTCAGTGATCCTGCCCCCTGGTATTAAAAAAAAAAAGTTGAATTAAAATCCCACCCCCCCTTTACCCATATTAATAAAAAATTAACCCCTTCCCTGCCAATTGATCACTGACTACAGTGATCAATTGGCAGGGATTACATTTTAATATGATCTGATTTTTTTTTTAACCCCTGAGGGTTAATTCTTTTTTTTTTTTAACCCTCAGGGGTTAAATTTATTTTATTAATTAATTTAAATATTTTAAAATTATAAATTTAGCTAGCTGGGGAGGGTGGAAGTTAGTGGGGAATTGGGGGATTTAGTGTTAGGCTAACTAGGGGTTAACGTTAAAAAAGTTTTAAAATAAGCTTTAAAAAGTTAAAAAATTAAGTAAAAAAAAAGTTTTAATAACGTTTAAGTAAAAAATAAAAAAAAAATAAACCCTTTACCAAGTCCAAATAAAAATTAACCCCTTGCCTGCCAGTCTATCACTGCCTACAGTGATCAAAATACAGATCACAGTATTATACTGTGATCTAATTTTTTTTTTTAACCCCTGACGATTAACTTTTATTTATTTTTTAACCCTCAGGGGTTAATTTAATTTAATTAACTAATTTAAATATTGTATAATTAAATATTTTGCTAGCTGGGGTGGGTGGGAGTTATGGGAAAATGGGGAATTTACTGTTAGTGCTGCTTACTGCTAGTTAGGGGTTAACGGTAAAAGAAAAAGCTTAGAAAAATGTTAAATCTGTAAAAAAAAGTTTTACGAAAGTTTAGGAAACTTTAAAAAAATGAATAAGCAAAACAAAAGTTTAAAAAATAGTTTTAAAAAGTAAAAAAATACATTTAATAACGCTCATTACCACTACACCTGGTACAAGCTAGCGGAAAAATGATCCCACGCTAAGGTTCAAAATATGCCTTTTGAAATACCCTGGGATGTCTTCTTTAAGAAATGGTATGGCTTTATGGGGTATTTGGATTATATAGCCTGGTAAAATACTCTAAAATGGGACATGGGCACAGCGTAAAAATTGAAAGTTTGAAAAAAAATGGAATGGCTGTGTCCCAAATGTGCCCCTCCGATGTCCACATATACCTGGCAAAGGTACATACGGGGGTATTTTTGTACTCAGCCGACATAGCTGAGCAACATATAAAGTATTATAGAGTGGTGGTACACATAAGGTTTGCAAAATATACTGTGCAAACTCACTTTGTGTGTCAAAAAGGCAGAAAAAACGCTTATTACCACTACACCTGGTACAAGCTAGCGGAAAAATTATCCCACGCTAAGGTTCAAAATATGCCTTTTGAAATACCCTGGGGTGTCTACTTTAAGAAATGGTAGGCCTTTGTGGGGTAGTTTGAATTTAAAACTTACGAAGATGCTTGGAAATTGCACATAGGTCCAGCGTCAAAATTCAAAGTTCTGTAAAAACTGATATGGCTTGGTCTCCAATATGCCACTGTAGCTTCACAAAATAGTGCCAAAGACATTCATTGGGGATGTCTTTTTACTCAGAAGACTTAGCTGAGCATAATTTGAAGGTTTTGAACTTAGTGGCACATATGAAATATACAAAATGCCCAGCAAAAATGCAATCCGTATGTCAAAAAATGCACAAAATTATTTTTTACCACATACTTTGGCATATATTGGTGAATATATGGGGGCATGCTAAGGCACAATATGCACCTTATGATATACCCTGGAGTGTCTACTTTTACAAATGGTAGGCCTTTGTGGTTTTTTTTTTGAACAGTCAAACTGTTATAATACCCCAAATGGAAGCATAGGCTCATTAAATCCGTCTCTCAAAATTCAACTGTGAATACTGAAAAGGACAGGTCTCCTGTATGGCACTGTAGCTTCACGAAATAGTGCCATAGACATACAATGGGGGTGTCCTTTTACTCAGAAGACTTAGCTGAGCATAATTTGGGGGGTTTGAACTTAGTGGCACATATGAAATATACAAAATGCCCAGCAAAAATGCAATCCGTATGTAAAAAATGCACACAATTATTTTTTACCACATACTTTGGCATGTAATGGTAAAAAAATGGGGGCATGTTAAGGCACAATATGCACCTTATGAGATACCCTGGAGTGTCTACTTTTACAAATGGTAGGCCTTTGTGGGGGTTTTTGAACAGTCAAACTGTTATAATACCCCAAATGGAAGCATAGGCTCATTAAATCCGTCTCTCAAAATTCTACTGTGAATACTGAAAAGGACAGGTCTCCTATATGGCACTGTAGCTTCACGAAATAGTGCCAAAGACATACAATGGGGGTACCGTTGTACTCAGCAGAAGTAACTGAACACATAATAAAACTTTGTACAGGAATAGCACACACCAACTTTACAAAATACACATGAGAAGTTCTTTGTTATACGTTTGTGTGCGAAAACCCCCAAAAAACACAATTTTACTCCAATATTTAGCAGAGGTTGGCGGTAAAATGGCTACGTAGAAAGTGTCAAAACAACCTTAGGTAAATAGCCTGTGATGTCTACTTTATATAAATATATACTTTTGTGTGGCAATTTTGTTTTATTTTATGGCTATTAGGCTTACAAGACAAACATACCAAATTCTAAAATCGCTCCACATTAAAATTTTATTTTACTCCTTGTGCTTTGTGACCTGTAACTACCAAAAAAAACTGAAAATCCCAGACACATTATATATTCTGTAAATCAGAACAAATAAATGAATTTATTTTTAATTACTTTCCTTAACCTGCACTAATTATGCACACATTATGATTGCAAAAACTGTAAAAAAAAACAATATTTTTCATTTTTTTTGCATTTTTCTGTATTTTTTTTATAATAAGTAAGCATTTATATATTATATCAAATTAAAGCCCTTTCTGTCCTTTAAAAAACAGTATATAATATGTGTCGGTGCAATAAATGAGAGAGATGCAAATTGCAGTTGAACGCAAACAGCAAGAAAATGCAAAAATTGCTTGTGTCATTAAGCGTAAGTCAAGCTTCTGAAGCTCTGTCCTTAAGGGGTTAACATTTAAAAAAGGGGGGACCTGTCTGCTTAAAAAACAAACAAAAAAAATGTAAACAAAAACACTAAAAGGTACACTGCCGGAAAAAAAGTTAAAAAAAAAAGTAAATCTTATATTTTGTAATTAACAAGAACTGAATTTAATTTCACAACATTACTGGTCAATACTACAAAGCAAACCTTCTCTCTGTTGAATATAAAATGATATTTCCGCTAGTACCAATTCACATTTGAACTGCCCTGTTTATAAATGTTCCCCAGGCAATTCATCGAATTGCATTGAGAACAATATATGTCCGGCTTTATAAGGAAGAATGAAGCGGATTAGCTTTATACAATAAATAAATAAATAATTAAAAGGTATGGTATCAGTAACGATCTACACACCTGAAATCATGCCAAATAATGTCCAATGATATGATGGAAAGGATGTGAAAAAGTTGGGCATTATATTCGATGAAGGAATTCCCTTGAGATTCCTTCCTACACCCACCCAGTACTTTAATTGGTTACTCCAATCCCCATGACCACTGCAGTGATTTTAAGTGGTCATGGTGGTAGGAGTCTGTATGTGCAGCGTTTCTGCTTCAAATGCTGCACATCCAAAGATATTTACACTTATGTGCCAGTGGCTAGTTGCACCCCTGGGACACATGACTTGGGCAGCCCAGAAGTTTGTTCCAGGCTGCCCAGTGTCCATTCTGTGCAAAAATGATGTATGTCATCAGCATGCACAGAGTGCTTGCATGACTGTCCCCTCCCTTTGCGAACACTATTCCCGCCTCCTGGTATTCAGAGCTCGGCTCTCAGATTTTTTTATATTAAATAATCCCCTTCCTCCCTTGTCTATCCCTTACAAAACCTCAGAGCGCGTCAATGTACTCTGAGCGGTGAAAACAGTCCAATAATTTTTTTTCTCTAGAAGGAGGATTTAATTGGACCACAGAGTGAAGTGGCATGAGCAAAGATGGGGCGTGGAAATGAGCGATCGCTGCGCCGGTTTGAAAAGGTTATATATTACTTAAAAAGGTTTAATAAAAAATGTTTTTTTAAATTAAAACAGAGGGTTTATAATAAACCATAAAACACAATGTGAAAAAAGGTTATAGTGTCCACTTAAGGGACTCATCCCAATGCAATTTATGAAGATATTTGATTCACAAACCTTTGTTTCACATCTTTTAAAAATTATAAAGTGCACGTTCCTTAAAGAAATACTATAGCATTCGGAATAAAAAGATATATATTTTGTGTCCTAGTTTTAGGCGATTGCCTTCCGCAAGGGTTAAAAGGCAGTTTTCCTTGTCTTTATCCCACGCAGCTCTGCTATCTCAATGGCTGTCCCGCCTTCTAGGTTGAGATCATCAATCTTGATGATCTCAGTCAATCGAATGCTTTACCATAGAAAAGGATAGGAACGCGATAGTGCATACACGGCAAAACGCATCGCTGCACCAGATGTCTATATTTGATCATCTGATTGAAATAGACGCGTTTCACTGTGCTACTTCAGTGGTTAAGAGTTCCAGCCACTAAAGGCATTTAAACCCCACAATGTAAACATAGCCACTGCTGCAGGATAGCAAAGTTTTGCAGGGACAAAATCAGAGGGATTTTGAGATGAAGTGGTCTGGGTGCCAAAAGTGTCCCTTTAAACTTCATCATTATGGGATTGATTTTGCCGCCGTTTTCCCAGTCTAATTTAGCTCAGAAGATAGCAGCGTGCAGGGATCTAATTGATTTTGCAGTTCATGTGTATGGTGTTCAATTACAAACTCTATTGCTAACCAATAATTGAATGCATGATCATCATTCTTCCTTTGAAACCATCATCGATACATTGGGACTCATGTGTATAAATGGAAAAAAACATTCCATTCTGAATATTTTGCTATAAGCAAAAACTTAGACCCACTGAACTATTTGATAAGATGGTAAATAAAGGGAGAGTATAGGGCCGTAATACAAAGCTGTATTTTGCCACTATTGCTGCCCCTGCCTCACCGGTAAATAAAGGGTTAAAGATACTTTAACTTCCTTATGCCAGTGACAATGTTACTGGGTCGACACTCTGTCCCTCCGACGTCCCGCTGCAAGTGCTGCGCACACATTAGACCTCCCCATAGGAAAGCGTTGATTCAATGGGAAAATTCTGACGCTGGATGTCCTCTTGCACAGTGTGAGGACATCCAGCGCCAGTTACTGGACCAAAGGTCCGTTTCAAAACAGAAAACGTCCCCAGTGGCTGTTTGGTAGACAGCCACTAGAGGCAGATATAGAGCTGCAATGTAAACATTGCAGTTTCTCTGTAACTGCAATGTTTTTCATTGCAGCATTAAGTGCAAAAGAGACATTGCACCCAGGCCACTTCAATGAGCTAAAGTGGTGTGTGTGCCTATAGTGTCCCTTTAACAATGAGAGTAACAGGGGGCCTGTCACACGAGGGTGTGTTTTTCCAGATAATGTTTGAACATTGAAAAATAATAGTTATCAAACTAGTTTGTGTTAATGAGGTGATTATGGTGGAATCCAAGGGCAGCTTCTGGCATGAAGTCATTATGGTGCCAAACGTGTGCTATTAATTTTATGATCATCAGACCATAAAAAACATTCAGTAAATATAGGGGGTAAGTAATCGTAATCTTATAAATCCTGGGCAGGGCAGATTCTCTTTTAGTCAGGTCTTCTTTGACTTATTTTCTCAATTTGAAATGTTTCCATATGGTATTGCCGTCACATTCTATGTTTCCATGTATTTTGCTAAAAATTACTAAAAAAATCCATTCAATCTGATTTTAACAGAGAATGACACCTAGTTATTAATTTCATTCAAAAGGTCAATAGGACACGGGGCAAGAAAATCTTTGTTAATTTAGGAATATTTCAAGTTCACTCCTAAACGACTCTTACACAAGGGTATGTTATGCAGCCACATCACATTGTACCTCTGGTTAACCGCAGGAACATACACTCCTTCCTGCCATCAGTAGTGGTTAACCTACGGAAGCTGTACTGTTTAAAGTTTAAATCAAAAAAGTAGCTCTGATTTCTCGAGCGTTAGAATCCATTAACCCTTAACTGAACGGGGACAGGCAACAACCTCGCAGGTCAGAAGCAGTATAAAATAAAATAATTTAAAAAGTAAATTACATCCTCTTCTTTCATTCCATACTTTCCCCTATACCGTCCACTCGCTCTATCCACATTCTTATGCTACAGCTGACAGTGGGAGGGCACTATGTGCGAGGTGAGACCGGAGTAGACTTCTAAATGAAGACTGATGTTACTCCGTAAACTATTACCCTTTCTAAGATTTTTTATTTTTTTTTCCAAAATATTTATTTTAATATTAATTTAATGCCTGATGGGCGATGATAGTTGAGCTAATCCTAGATTAATCCTAAATTAAAATTGTGAGCATAGGCAAAATGCCTTTAGCAGAAGGACTGATAAATTGAATGGCAAGTAGAATAATTAACTTAAGGTACAAGTAACTAATTTTTATTATTGAAAATATTTATTGCAGTATAATTGTGTAATGCACACAAATACCTATTTCAATACAGTCAAATATTTCTTAAAGATTCTATAAAATTATATATATATATATATATATATATATATATATAAATATAAATTTAAAGAAATATCGCTGTGGCAGAAATGTATGCATGCTTATTACAGACTCCAAAAAAAAGTGCAAGGCATCTAAAAAAAAACGCTCAGGACTACGGGCAAATATAAAAGTGTAGCGGCTTAAATCGGGACCACTTGCCTTCTAATCCGACAGCTCCAAACATGATCTTTCCCCGTGGTCAGTGTGAAAAGTCTAATAAGTTCCCTCCTTCCCAGGAGAAATCCTTTGATGGTGGGTCCATGAGATTAGCAGTCTGTAGTGGTTATGGTGCTCTTAATGCCCCCGTTTATCCATGGTTTTGAGACTAACTGGGAGAAAGGTGAACAAGAGAGGTCAAATTTAGACTGTAATAATTGTCACACCTTGATCCAGAGACTGCAGAGTTATTTAAAACCCTTGACTCCTGCAGCAGTCAGAAACTCCATCCCGGCAAGGTTTAACTGCATTGATAAGTCATTCTGTTTTCAGTATATATAGGCATGTCAGAATAAATCGTTCCGGAGATGTGAAGTACATTAAATGTGATTTCATTTATTGCCTTGCTTTGTGCCAATACTTTGTGGCAAGTCTAAGTGCTGCATATGTGAATTATTAATGAGACCTGCTAAAATGTACTAAGAACAGCGCCAAGAGTGATATTACTGCTTCCTGACGCATCGGAAATGTAACCTCTCAGCTACAAACTAACAAGCGCACTGCAAACAGACAACTGCAACAACAACCAAAAAAAAAAAAACTTATTTTTTTTTTTTAAAACAAGGAATGCTATATTTAAAAGGGTTTCTCCAACCACCATGACCACTTCAGGGATTTGAAGTCATAGTGATAGGAGTTGGTGTGTGCAGTGTTTCAGCTAGAAACCCTGCATATACAAAAGATATAGTTAATTGTGTGATGGGGGCTAGTTGCACTGTCAGTACACGTGACATATGCAGCACAGAACTCTGTTTGCCCTCCCTCTATTGCCCTGTTTTTTGAGAGTTTTGTGTTTTATTTTAAACCCTCCCCCCTTCACCAGCCTAGGGCATGCGAATGCACACCGAGCTGGCAAAACTTACAAATTACAGGCTTTTCTGTGACTGGATCACGCAAGTCGCCTGTAACGTCCCCTACCAGTCAATTCGTTGGCATAGACCTCTATGCCAAAAAACTAAACAAAAAACACAGACCTTCTGTTGCCCACGCTTATAGCACGGACTAGGGAGTGTAAGAAAGGAGTGACATTCAGACAATGGTACACTGGCAGAGAGACCAACATGTTGGCGTCATAAGGCGTGATTGCCCAGATTGGGAAGTGCTCACAAGCGGCTCAAATCAAGGAACCAAAGTTAGGTGTTACAAAGGTGCAAGACCCACAAAGCTGAGGACATGGCAGCACTGAAGGTTCATTAATATTTAAAATGTTCTTACTGAATGTGACACTTATCTCTATGATAAAAATGATTGGGTGGGGGGGGGGAGGGAGATTCCTGTTAAAGTGCACGTCATGCCAGGTTCACGTTAACCAGGTCTCATTACATGGACGTTTATAGCTGCAGCTGAGCCCCTTTTACATTTTTCCTTTTGATGTGTCGGATGCGCGGTCTCATGCCGTTTTGTTACCAGCCTCCAAAAGCTTCATTTTACCACTTATAGAGACTACTGCATCAAATATATGTATAAGAAAATAATCATATCTATTACACACAATTAACACAGTCTCCAACCCCTAGTAGTGTAATGTAGGCATGCTACTTTAACTGCTGCACACCTCATGCTAGGAAGAGAGTTTTATTAGGGTTAACCCAACAAGGTAAAAGTCGAGGAAACGTCACCAACAAGAAAGGTGACATTTGCTCTGTAAGCTTCTTTTATTTCACTGAAGCAGACAAAGGAGGTAATCCTAGCAGCAAACTGCAGCGATCTTCCCACACATTACCTACGGATTACGCAAATTGGATTGGAAAGGAGGGGCAGGCATTAGCCCTGAAATGTTTTTTGAAAATAGAACTTCAAAAAAAAAAATGTAAAAGAAAAAAAAGGTAGAGGTGTTCCCAAATTGACGTACAACTCTTAACTATTGCCCTAAATATAGAATAAACCAGAGCATCCCACAATTGTAGCCCTTCAGCCGTCACTAGACGCAAGCTGCCATCTTTCCTCAGCCAACCTCTAAAGCTGGCCAAGGATTGTGAGAATTACAGACTAACAAAAGCTCAAGCGCTACACAAATAATTATCTATATCGTGCATCACATCCGCATTCCCAATAAATAAATAATGAGTCGCCATAAACAGCAATTTAAGGAAGCTCAGGTGAATTAAGCGTCCAGTGGGATCACCAATTACTGAGCAGCGTTACGCAGCACAGAGAGAATGTTTTACTGATCATTGTGTTAAGAGATGGGTAATTAATGACGGCATTACACTAAGCATAAATGGAAGGGGGAGGGGCAACAGGACTAGAAAACACTTACATTTTTATTTATTTTATTTTTTTTAATATTGCTACAAAAATTGCCTGGCTTTGCATAACCAGAGCTGTGGTATACAGTGTATTAAAGTTGTGCAATCCAGACAGGCTTTGATTAAATTGGAGGTTCTTGTTCTATAATAAAACGAGTGTTGAGAGTGGTCTCTCAGACCACAACTTTGCAAGTAATTCAGAATATCCACGCACCTCGTCTTCAGTGGCACTATCAGGGCTCAAAGATTTCCGCTCACCAGTGGCACAGTGCCGTTTCAAAGCAGCAGCTTATTGCAATAATGACCAATCAGAAGTGGAGTTAAATCCAAGGGTCGTCTATATGCGCTCAGAACAGGTAAGTAGTTCCAGACACGAACACTAACAATATTGTTTACCATCCTCTCACAAGCAAGGCTTCACTGGGACTGTTTTTGGTGGAATTATCCTAGATTTAAGTTTTTTTTTTTTTTTGTTTTTTTACAAAGGCTGTGTGGCCCTCAAGTACTGTGTGGGTTAAAGATTGGAGTAACGGAGTCTTTCAAACAATATTACATAGTATCATGAAATTGACTGTTTAAAGTTATGCAAACAGTGTATACTCACGTCAGACACACAGACATTGTTCGGGGAACACGTCAAAGCCTAAATTCTCTCCGAAAGATACACAGATTTAAGGCAGGGAGATCACTGTTACGTTCCTCTTTCCTCCACATACTTGCGTATGTGAAGGGATACATCGGCACGGTCATTTGAGTTTTGTTATTTTGGGGGGGGGGGGGGGGGGGGGGTTATATTTTACCTGGTTTATATTTTAAAATTTGATTTGAAAATCACCTTGGTTTTTGCTTTGTTTCTTAACAGGGGGCCCTACAATTTTATAAAAAAATATACAATATGTATCTGGACTGGCACCAGTCGAAAGCGCATCAACAGTGGCCCACTTTGGACTGGGAGGGACTAGACGTATACATGCATGCAGCAGTATGGATGGGACAGTCGGAAACAGTGGACCGCACAGCGGTCGAAGTCCCGACATCCACACACTCAGAACCTGGAGAGCTATCAGAGATGGGACACATATCTTGCCCAAACTGAGCCTGTTAACACCCCTACACCACAACATGGATCTGGGAGGAGGTCTGCCAACCTGAGCATGAGAATACATAAGTGCAAACAGCCTTATCTCGATCTACAAAGTTCTTGACACCACTGGAATACGAAGGCTACAAGACATCGTGGAAGGGGAAACCCCAACCACACTTACACAATTCAGACACACCCAGCTGCAGCATTATTACCGGCAGCTTCCCAACAGAGAACTTTTACACCGAGGGTTGACATATGTGAAGGAGGTAGCACCCTGGAAAAAGCTATATCAGTCCTATACCAGCACCTCCTCATGGGAAACAAGGCTGTTAAAACCACCTTCAAGCAAGGTAACAGTGGAGCACATCTGGTGGACCTGTCCCAAGATCGCACCATTCTGGGAAATGATTAACCCCTTAAGGACACATGACATGTGTGACATGTCATAATTCCCTTTTATTCCAGAAGTTTGGTCCTTAAGGGGTTAAAGAAGCATCTTTCGGGAACCACATCAACTTTCAACAGAGCAAGCATTATTACATCTTACAACGGCCCCAATATCAGCGTACAGGAAATCCATCCAGAGACACCTCCTAAATGCATCCAAATCTTTGATACATGCCCTCTGGAAACAGATTGACACCCCAACGGGGGAGCAATGGCTGGGGAGGGTGGAAGACATACAGACAGCAGAAGCTGCACAGGCAGCTCTGATAGGAATCAGCGACAAACAAGCAGAGACATGTCATCCTTGGTTCATGTACACCACTAACAGACAGAGACCCAGAAGGGAGGTCATTGTGCCTGTGGTTGACCCGACTTAGGACATAGATACTACCCAAAGACCACACACAGCCACAAGCGGCACACAAAGACAACCCTTCTAGCACGCTCATCTCTCTTTTTTTTTTTTTTTTTTTTAAATTATACCTAACCTTCATCTCCCTCACTTACTACCTTCCCCCATTTATTACACCCTTTACATATTTCAATATTACCACATGAATCGGAGATGCAACCTCTTACCATACAATATTCCTCACACACAACAATATTGGAGAAATAAGAACCGACACCCGAGGCCCACACATGAGTAGGTGCGGGGAGACGTGACAAGACTTCACAACACAGCCCAATCTCTGGCAGAGTGGGGGCAGCATCGCACATACACCACGTGTGGTGCACCCACACCAAACCGAAAAGGCACACACACACACCAGGCCAAAGTATGTTACAAAGCTATACACAATACAAACTTTTAAACCCAAGAACACTCTAGAATAGTGATGTCGCGAACATAAAATTTTCCACAAATGATCGCGAATGGGCGAACCCCCATAGACTTCAATAGGCAGGCAAATTTTAAAACCCACAGGGACTCTTTCTGGCCACAATAGTGATGGAAAAGTTGTTTCAAGGGGACTAACACCTGGACTGTGGCATGCCGGAGGGGGATCCATGGCAAAACTCCCATGGAAAATTACATAGTTGATGCAGAGTCTGGTTTTAATCCATAAAGGGCATAAATCACCTAACATTCCTAAATTGTTTGGAATAACGTGCTTTAAAACATCAGGTATGATGTTGTATCGATCAGGTAGTGTAAGGGTTACGCCCGCTTCACAGTGACAGACCAAACTCCCCGTTTAACGCACCGCAAACAACCGCAAACAGTCCATTTGCACAACCGCAAACTCCCCATTTTGCACAAGGTTGGATACCAAGCTAGCCATGTCCCGTTCCTTGTCCTCACTGATGTCATTGAAGGTCTCTTCCTCCACCCAGCCACGTACAACACCAAGGGTCCCCGAAAGGTGACAAGAAGCCCCCTGTATTTTTATTTTTTATTTTTTAAATGTACACTATTGTTACACCAGATATGAGTTGCACTGGTGTGACACTGTGCCCTGGCAGGCCCTGAAACGCACACGTGTGAAAGAAAACTGACTGCTATTATATTACAGTCAAAAAAGTTTTTAGTTTTTTTTTAAATGCAAGCTATTGTGACACCAGATACGAGTGGTGGCACTGGGACCACCTTAAAAATATTGGATATCGATAAAAATCATAATCACTATATACTTTCTCTACAAACCTCTAAAACGAACCAAACTACTCATCCATCCGCTATACCACTTCATCCCACCTAGAACTAGTGCCCAGTTAAAATACTTGACTCTTACTTACCCACACTCAGTCATGCCACACACATTTCACCACTACTCTCACTGAATCCCTCTGACTACGGCTAAATTCATCTTCTACATCAGAACACTACTCCTAAGATTGGGTTGTATCCATGTCTCGGGTCTTTCATTTAGAATAGGGGCAGCTTCGGTCTCCTTCAACACTGACACTCCAGTGCATATTATTAAAAGATTGGGTAGATGGAAATCCTCAGTCTACAACCGATATATTCCTCATCCCGAGAAAGAAATGAGGAAAGCTTTTAAAAGTTTGGCTTTGTAAATTTGATGGAATAAGTGTGTTTTTCTTTAATACCTTTTCACCCTCTTTGCATGAACCCGATTTACATATATTACTAATATGTTTCTGAACATATATATTATATTATTCACTCACTCACTCTCTGGGCCGGCCTAAGACATCATGCTGCCTAGGTCCAACGATAAATGACTATGGGGGATAATGTATAATAAACACAGGTTACTGGCTATGGGGGGGATAATGTATAATAAATACAGGTTACTGGCTATGGAGGGATAATGTATAATAAATACAGGTTACTGGCTATGGGGGGATCATGTATAATAAACACGTTACTGGCTATGGGGGGGATAATGTATAATCAACACAGGTTACTGGCTATGGGGGGATAATGTATAATCAACACAGGTTACTGGCTATGGGAGGATAATGTATAAACTGGCTATGGAGGATAATGTATAATAAACAAAAAAAAAAAAAAGAATGCAGCTTCAGAATTAATCTAAATTGTATGCAGTCTAGGAGGTGGGAGGGTCGGGGAGGGAGGGTCTGCAGCTGATTGGCTGGAATGTGTCTGCTGACTGTAAGGTACAGGGTCAAAGTTTGCTCAATGATGACGAATAGGGGCGGACCGAACATCGCATATGTTTGCCATCTGCGGCGAACACGCTATGTTCTCCGGGAACTATTCGCCAGTGAACCGTTCGGAACATCACTACTCTAGAACAATTAACCGAGGGTATGACATGAGCTGCTAATTATATGTTTAGGATACCTATCCACATGTCTGCTGTATATTTTTGATTGTCTAAATTTTGATATATATATTGTAACAATTGGTGTATGTGTTAGCTTGACAAAGACCCTTGGGTCGAAACGTTGCTGCTGTGGTTCCAATAACGTGCCCATCTTGAACCAAGGAGTGCCTGGACCTCTTTCATGAGCCTCTATGGGGCTCACAACTGATAATCACTGTGCACTTATTAACAATATGCATTGCCTTATACTAAATTGTAGCAATGTGCACATAATATTGGAAGTTACTGACAAAGTCGAGACCTGCGCATCTCAATATGCTGGTTTATATCTTATTGTTACATGCATTGAAAAATCAATCAACTGATTTACAAAAAAACAAAACAAAACTAGCAGGACCATGGTCTGGGATAAAAACACATCTCCTCTTACAGGTCAAATATACAACGTACCAAAAAAAAAAATTTGGCTTTTTTTTTTTTTTTTTTTTACATTATTGGGCAGATACACCAAATAGATGACTATGTGAGATCAGACTGAGCTCAGTGACAGTCTGCTATTCAAGTCCTTCTGCAGCCGACCAAGAGATATAAGGGTTTCTTCCTATCACACTGTGATCTTGCGGAACAAAATGTTCACAGAGACAGTGGCTTGGGAATTCCGTTGGCAAAGTCAATTCTGTCACTAGGATTCTCAAAGGGCTACACATGCCAACTCTATATAGGTTGCATTGCCCAGAGCAGTGTAAATTATATTATATATTTTTTTTTTTTTCTAAACCTCCTTCCCTTACCGTTCATAGCAACAGTGTACACAGAGGTAAAGAATTACTTTATGGCACCTTTTTCTCCCCCAATTATTTATTTTATTTGTGCATAGAGTTAAGCGGATATGCACTGCTACAACAGCTGGTGCAAACAAATATGTAGACATATGATGACAGTAGCATGGCATCAAAAACATTGCGTATATATATATATATATATATATATATATATATATATATATATATATATATATATATATATATATATATATATATATATATATGGATTAAGCAGGATTAAGTCGTTCGCATACCCATCATAGCAATAAGCATTGAATATTAGTTGGCGTGGTGGGTAGCATGTTAGTGCAAGGATTTCAGAGGATAGGAACCACTGGGTCAGATTATGAAATGATCATGCTCAACTAGTGGAGTTTAGTCTGACCCCTGTGGCAAGAAGACTGACACTTACAACTTAGGCGAATTTAAGACATAAGGGTATAATAAAGTAATTAACAGTAGCTCATGTTTTATAGGGGAATGTGCTGTGTTAGAGGATAATGCCGGCTATGAACCTGTGAAGCCAGCCTGTAATGAAAGATAGGTCTCGCTCCCAAGATTAACATATAAAGCAGGCTACACTCGCCGACTATATGGTGGGTCTCATGCATTTGGTACCACAGGAGTATGCTATGGGGTTAATTGAGGGCTCAGTAACATCTGTCTCGTGATAAATGGCTGTCATTAGTTAAACTAGTTATGCTGACTGCGAATACTGTCAGTATAAAACAAGTGTTTGGGTGCTGGCATAAAGAAGACAGGAGGTATAAACGTAAATACTAGTTTAGGCAGTTAGTGTCTTCGTCTTATAAGCTGTTGAGAGTCCCACAACGGTGAGCCAGCTACTGCAGAAATCAGTGTGGCCCACAGTGCCCAATCTTGATGCTGCACATCAGAATTTGTCAGCAGCTAGTCGATTCCCCTGCTGATTCTCTGCACGGTTCTTCCTGGTCGAGACATCCCTCCAGCCCCAGGCTGCCACTAAAGCCGGCATCCACAGGCCGCTGTCTCGGAGGCTCAGGGGGCCCAGACCCTCTCCCTTCTGGGGGGGAACAGGAGGCATTGGTGGTCTTGCGTCGCCAGCGGCGGGTTACCCTCTGTCTATGCGGTCAATACGTGGGGGCAGAGCCCTTCATGGCTTTCAGCCCAGGTGGGTGTTTAACTTTGGTGGCGTGAGTAACTCGAGAGGCTGTACCCGAAGGAGGCCTCCTCTCTCCCTGGCGCTCGTCTTCCCCATTTTTAGATGCAGGCGTCATGCAGTGCTCAAGTGCTGTCCAGAATCTGGAAAAGGTTTCATCCAGCCGCCGCATGAGTCGGTCCACTGGGTTAGGAGTGGCTAGCGGTAGTTCTGCAGCACCTGCTTGCATGCCCTGTGCGTCCGCCATCTTGGAGATGCAGTGACTTACTTTATGGCACCTTAATTAGTTAATAAAATAAAAAAGGGACTTCTAGAACTGTATTATTATGCTGTATCCCAGCATCCAATAATCCAACAACCAATATACCAGGAATCGTTATAAAAGCCTAAAATGGCAAGAAATTCTCAAAAAAAATCATGTCATGAATAAGTGGGAAGCAAGAGATCCACAGAACATTCATCTTAGATCTAGACTGAGAAATCCACCTTCAGATACGCATGTGGTTTTAGTTATTCATTGTACATTTATTTGAACAACCTTATTTTTTTACATAGCCAAATGTTGACTCGTCTGGATCATATCACAGAAACTGCTTAAAAGAATCAGTCAGGTGCCCTACCTTTGCTAATGCTGGAAGTTCATGTACAACAAAAAAATTAAAAATAGCTGCATTAACCAGAAGACAAGGTCCCCCCCTGCCCCCCTCCTCCTCATCCCCCCAAAACAATCCCAAGCAGCATAAACCAGAAAACAAGGTTTCCGAAACCCACAATCACTGCCTTTTTTTATATTAATTATAGCTACATTATTATGTATGACTTTAGCTTTGCTGGACACCAGAATATTTTTCCATCACTAAATGCAAGCAGAGTCCAAGAACCTCGGACTTATTTAGTGGCTGAATTTATTGCAATCACAAACACTAGGAGCCAAGAGCATTTGGCTCCTGAAAACCTTTATTTAGAGCTTAACAAGTCCCCAAAGCGAAATGAACACAGGACCCACACTGAACTGATCTAAAAAAAAAAAAAAAATTACTGAAATGAAAGTAATGCTGTAGTATATTAATCCAACAATTTTAAAAACTATAGACCACCCCTGTTTTCTTGCTTTTTTCCCCTAAATATGTAGAGGGTGTGCATAATTATATTAGTACACAAACAAAATGTTTTATTTCCCTTTTGGGGATATTTTGCTAAAATGTAAGCTTGAACAGAATTGCACAAAAAAAAGAAATATTGGTCAGCATCATAATATCAATATAAACCAGCATACGTCTGAAAATGCACAGTGCGTCTCATAAGGCTTGACATCAGACCTACACAACAATCACATGGATAGGAATGAGGACTATTGGACCAGCATGAAAAGCAGACAAGATGCGTCAAACCATGAGCTTCATCAGAAATGATGCTTTTTATATACCATACATGATAATCAAATGTCTATTACAAAAAAATGCTCTAGTTTATTCAATTTTCCCCCAATGAAGTAGAATACTTTATATGGGAGGCTGGAGGATCGGCTAGTCTTCTTGTAGACTAGAGCACAACGGCACCAGATCCCTGATGGAACACACTTTACGAAGATGAGATAGCAAGACCAAAGCCTTGTGCCCCAGGCTATTAGTGGTGTGCATCAAAACTTCAAAAGAGATACCTCTCCAACTGCTAAAAGAGACATCAAGATGTTGCTGGAAAAACAAAATACATTTGCCAGCTCACATATCAAGGATTTGGTAAGATAGTGACTTAAAATACTTTTTTGCCAAAAGAGCAGCACTCGCAAGTTGAACGTGTGCCCCTGAAATGAATGATACTACATTTCCAGCGTGCCCACTATAACCACGGTGGTTATAATATCTCGAGTGTCCCTTTAACCCCTTAAGAACACGATTCCCTTTTATTCCAGAAGTTTGGTCCTTAAGGGGTTAAAGGAACACTACAGCTTTAAGAATACAAAACTGTACTCCTAATGCTACAGTGTCCCTCTGACTCTGCGCCCACCACCCCAATTCCAACATCGAGGTCACGCCGATGAGTGACCTAGTGCGCTTGCGTAGTAAATGCACATTAGAACTTCCCCATAGGAAAGCATTGAATCAATGCTTTCCTATGGGATTTTGAATCTTTTTAAACTCTGACAAACCAGGAAGCACTTAGAGGCTGTCTTAACAGTGCAATGTAAAAATGTCAGATTTTCTGAAAGTGCAGTGCTTTAGATTGCAGGGTTAAGGAGACAAGGACACTGCACCCAGACCACTTCAATGAGATGAAGTGGTCTGGGTGCCTATAGTGTCCCTTTAATGCTTTGCCAATTTTTGTACCAGTGGCACTGCTGGTAACATAGTCCTGAGGCCTAGCAGAGCTGAGAAGAACTGAGGAACACCGGGTCTATATAACAATGGTTCACCCTTGGCCTCCTTTTCTTCAGCCTGGACTTATGACCGATAACAGGAAACTAGCAAAAAAAACACTTTTCCTTTACCTATCGGCTAACAAAACTAGCACCTCAAAAGGCACACAAAAACATTAACCAACGGTCCACCAACGAAGACCCAGATTACATAAAAATCTCTAGGCTTAATGACCACACGGAAAATGTTGCATGCCTACTGCTCATACAGGGACCCCAGGTCACCAAACATACATTTAAACTGCTATAGCCTCTTTTTTGGGCTCCTACTTCCCTTCATAATTGTAATGGACTTCAAGCCTATGTTCTGGCAAGGCATCATAAGAGTTTTATTTCTTGAATAACGGAGGGCCTACCTGCTAGCCACCCCTGGATTGAACCAGGAGTTCCACATTTGGTTTGTCCCAGCTAGCTTCCTCTGTGGTAGAACAATAACATCATAGTAATCCAACACTAAGATCCTTGGCCACCGTCCTCCCCTCCTGGAGATTGGGATAGAATTCCACACATAATGCAATCATTGTAGTAACCATAAAACCATCTCTCTTCTTCTGATATGAATAAACACACAAGCACATGTGGTTTGGCCCCGGAGAGCGCCTGAGGTAAAAGTGTTTTCTATCCTTTTATTTATATTAATAAATAAAAGAAAATACTGCTTCAGATTCTATTGGTTTTCCAAATACATATTTTAGAAAAATCTTATTTTTCTAATTCAAGGTATTCTTGCATCCAGACTCTCGATCTTTAAGTTTTCATTAGAACATAATGTGTCAGCCAAAATCAGTAACCTGTGAGAGTTGTTGTACTTTTTCACAAGTTCAACTGAAATATCATATTTAGAGTGTCTCTCTCACTTTCTGGGGTCTTTCCCGATGGCAACATCGCTGCTTGGTGTGTGGTGCCCTGGGATTGCAGCGGGTGTATAGATTACCAAATTGATGCTGTACCACGCCCAGCCATCTTTTTTTTCTTCAAATACTGGGGCTTCATCTGCCAGAAGTCCACACATGTACAAAAACTGCACTAAGGTCTATGAAGAGCTTCACATGGTAGCCTCCATAGATGATATTATCCAATGAGTGAGACAATGCCTTATTACCCTAGCAGTCGCTAGGGGTGATAAGTATTTTTCAAGTGGAGATAAAATAATATATTTTTGGGAAAAATAGATTTGGGGAAAAAAAAAAAAAAACCATGGGGCGGGGTCTGACCGCAAAGCGAAGCAGACGCGGGCGCCATGAGCTCCTGCTCGACGGGCATTAAACGGGACAAAACGACAGCAGTGACAATTGCAGACACAACTGGATGCACTACCCATGCTGGGGAGGCACCACTGAAGCGGAAGACACAATCCCGAGACCTATCGGCCGAAGGGGAGCTGGACACCATATGAGGCCTACTAGTGCCGAATCTAGGGCGGGAAAATCGCTATCCCTGGCCCAAACGACACCAGGCACACACACCAGCACCCTACCCCCCCCTTTTGACCGGCGGGGGTTATCCCGGTCCACACGGGAGAGGCACATCACAGCAGATGGCAAACTCACAGGCATCACTGCCCGCAAGGAAAACACGCCACCAGGACCCTGCCAAGATGGCGGCCCGGCGGCAACCCGACCCAAGACTCCCACACAAGCCCAGACCAACGACAAGGCCCCTGGAGGCTTTCGACGAACACTGCAGGAGCTTCTGGACTCTGCTCTGTCGCGGGGGGCTCACCCTCAGGCAAGCGGTGAGAACGGTGGCCCCCTGGATCCGCCCTGCGACCCGACGCCGTCACTATGGGGCCCTGCCACGTGCTCCACAGGCATACGCCCGACGAAGTAGCCGCCAGCATCTGCTTGGACTGACTGGTAAGCCAACTCGAATCACCCGACATGCTCACACCCCGACGGCCCCTGAGCACCCCGACCAGCAAGACGCCACCCCGCATATGAGACCATACAAAGCCTCCCATGACGCTAACCTAGACGCGGAGCGACTGCACACCGACGGGGGGGACCAGTGAAGAACCCAGCCACGATCAGCCAGGGAGGGAACCCCGAGGAGGCACCTACCATGCCGCGCAGGCAAATCCAGCACACACCAGCAACCACATGAACTGTCCTCATATGGAGGCTCACTGACCAGCAGGGGTATAGGCTGACTGATCGCTTAACGGTGCTGGCATACCAGGCTACCTGCCATTGCACACCGACGGGGGGGACCAGCGAAGAACCCAGCCACGATCAGCCAGGGAGGGAACCCCGAGGAGGCACCTACCATGCCGCGCAGGCAAATCCAGCACACACCAGCAACCACATGAACTGTCCTCATATGGAGGCTCACTGACCAGCAGGGGTATAGGCTGACGGATCGCTTAACGGTGCTGGCATACCAGGCTACCTGCCATTATAGATCGCCCTTCACTACCAGTGATGCAAGGCTGGGTTGCCAGTTTATCCCTGCCACCTGTTGAAGTGTACATGTTTTTGCTAACTCAAGCTCAGTGTGTTATTAGAAATATTTAGGTTATATGCATTTATGTTATATCGCTAGCAAGTCACACAATTATAACATCAAGCGCCAACAGCATAACTATAAGCGACTTTACTTTTATCCTATATAAGCAAACCACTAAACATTAAACCAAGCGCACTGTCTAAACTCTTGAAGCTCTAGCATGCCTTTAAAGGCAATCTAAATCTACATTTAAGCCTGTTCAATACAAACCTTGTACAACACATTGATACCAAGCGCGCTGTCTTAACTCTTGAAACACTAGCATGACTATCAATCGCAATCTCAACCTACGTTTAAGCATGTCCAATACAAACCTTACATAACAAAAAGTGCTGAGTTCTATTATGCCACCAAATTGTCTTGCTCTGTTTCATGTGATTGAGTCTGTTATGGCTATTGTGGCTACGCAGACACTGTTGTAATTCTTGCACGACAAAAATAAAGAATAAAAAAAAAATAAAAAATAATAAAAAAAAATAAAAAAATAATGTATTACAAGTTAGGAAGATGAGAGGAACAGATTGGAGCACAGTTGAGGATGACAGAGCTGCTTTAACCCTCTGATTGCAAAAAAAAATAGAATACATTGTTTTAAACAATCCAACAATAAGCCTCCGTGGAACAGTTTAAAGAAACCTCCTGCAGAGGTTGCAATGTAAACATGATCCACGGAGGAGCTGAGTGACAAGTTGAAGTCAGCCGGCACTCTGTGCTTAAGGTATTTTAATGTATTAAAAGGGTCAATCCTGAGTAGGAAGGAAATGATCTCACATGTTCGAAAGAGCTGAAGGGTCAGGTGCTTTTCAAAGCAGCTTAAAGAGACAACAAAGCAAAAGTGTAGGAATGAAAATGAGAAAATAATGATATAAACATTTGTATTACGAGATTATTTTGAATACGTTTTTTATTTTTAAAATTTCCATTTAAGCACTAGCCATTGGAGAGTAAAATTTAGCCTTGGCGAGTAGAACTTCACTCCTGGTGAGTGTGCCACGGATCCACCAGGCTTGCAGTGGCAAGTAACTTAAGGCCTGGCTAGCAGAGGACTTGAAATGATAGAGAGAGGTTTATTGAATGCATAGACTAAACAAAAAAAAAAATTATTTTTAAATAAATACTGTTGTACATCAGCTGCGTATCTTAAGTTGGTTGTTGACATGTCCCCCTTGGGCACAGAATTTCAAGAAATCATGTTTCCTCTACTATCCCAAAGTAACATGATTTCTGAGTTCCTGTGCCCAAAGGGGGACTTCTTGAAGTCCAACGTGAGATATACAGGTGATGCACAACACTAATGTTTCTGATTGCACTGTGGGGGTGTTTCATCTTGTTCGGTCTCACCACATTTTGGCAATTAGATATGGCTATATAAAGTTATCGGGGCTTAGGAAATACTTGAACGCATATATTTTTGTATTATTTAAATTTTTATGTTTTTGCATTGATTATATGCAATAAAAATAAATATGTATATTTGGACGTAACATTGTCCTTTAAATGCCCCTACATGTAAACATGTATGAGGAGGGAAAGGGGAGCTCTCTTCCCTATAAATCTATCAGCCTGTCTGGGAGGCATACAGGCTTTGAATTACTGTGAGTGACCTGCAGATTTTTGCAATCTTTAGACTGTTGATTACGTAGCAGATAGCCTATTTTAACCCTTATCCTAACAGACATGTATCAGCTGTGCAGACACTATTGCTTTCTACCACCTTTGAGTGCAGTGGGGGGTCTGCGGCAAATTCCTTAGGGAGGATTTTTTTATTTTTTAAAAGCACTCTTTATTTTAAAGATATTTACATAATATAATAGTAATAACAGTAATACAGATTTCTACCTCAAATACCCAAAATGATAAAGACAAGAACTACAAACACAGAGAAGTCAGAAGAATGGTTTAAGATAATAACTAGTTACTTTGCACAGGGAAGAATTTCCACCAACCAATGGTAAAAACACACATACATACATCCTTGGTGGGCCCCCTCTTTATTTACAGGCCTACCGTATCATCGGTCTCGGCACACCACAACCGACTTGCTCTTTTATACTATCCTACGTTCTTACTTGAACATTTTTATTTTCCCTCTTTATCAGCCTCTGTAGCTAATGAAGATCCATGTGTTTTTTCTTCACTTACTTCCATCTTAGTGTTGTTGTCAAATCAAAATGCTTCTTAAAGAAAAATTGACAAATCTCCAGTTCAAAGCTTCCCATTGATGTGTAGTTTCATTAAAATTTAGGAATTTACATTAAAAAATAATAATATACTTTGGGTGTATTAGACAAAAGCATTTCAGTGTACTAATGTGTATGTGTCCATTGAAATAGTAACTTTCTATAAAAAAAAGTTTATTGCGGGCCAGAGTTCATACCCAGATACAGGACCTAGTTAAATTTGTTTATTTTTAGGCATATGCTGTTTAGCTCAATACATTACACTTATAGTTAACTCCCATCAGCCTCAGCCACTCATCTTGATGAGACATACATTCTCAATAGAGTGTCTGGGGGCTGAGGGGGGCTCTCCCCTGATCTCTGCACCGAGAATGGGCAGATAACAAAAAGCAGAACTGGTTAATGTTCTTTCTTTATCAGAGAGTTAAACTACTATCGGAGAGCCTGACAGCAGCAGCTTTGATGGTGTGTGTAACTCACCCAGCCATGGACAGCATGTCCAAGGAATCTGGGCTAGCAGGCCATGTTGCTGCCACCAGACGCAAATGCCAAGACAGAAGCGAAACAGTATTACAGCTGGCTGACTGACAGATTAGGGAGGCGGCCCTACACAAAAAAATACATTTATCTCGGAATTAAGTTTTTTTTTTTTTTTATAGGGATGATGCAGGAAAAGGTTCTTTGCTTCATCGCTTTATCATCAATTCAGTAAGGTGAAGTGGTAATGGTGCTTACAGTGACCCTTTTAATTAGATGAGTAAACAAGTCACAGTGAAATTAGTGATGTGGTGCCACTAACCTCACTGTGATTTAAGGAACACTATATTGGCAGGAATACAAACATGTACTCCTGTCACTATAGTGTTAAACACACAGTTTTGGTTCCCAGTCCCAGTACCATACCTTTATTCCAGTGCCGTGCAGGGCCGCAGTGGCTTGCTCTGACTCCTTGGCTGGGATCATGAAAACTGATGATTTCAGCCAATCCAATGCTTTCCCACAAAAAAGCATTTGGAGACTTTTGCACAGGCGCGGCAAAACTCTGCAATGTGCCAATCAGCATCCACTCAGATGCATTGACTCAATGCTTCTCTATGGGGAGCATTCAGCGGCTCCATACAGAGTGTGGAGATGCTGAACGTCAGTGCTTTTTACTGTGCAGCACTGCCCCAGGAAGCATCTCTAGTAGCCATTTGAGGAGTGGTCAGTGGAGGTATCCCTAGGCTGTAATGTAAACACTGCATTTTCTCTTCATTAGTCCAGGGACTAATGAAAGTATTTAGAAAATTGGGCAGACTAGATGGGCCGAATGGTTCTTACCTGCCGTCACATTCTATGTTTCAGTAGAAAAGACGTGTGTTTAGAGCAAAAAGCCTGCAGAGCCTGACTATTCACCAGAACAAATGCAATAAGCTGTAGTTGTTCTGGTGACTATAATGTCCCTTTAACTTTTATATTTTTCAAGTACCACAGGATTTAAAAAAAAAAAAAAAGTTTGTCTTTGCATTGTTCTAAGCAAATGTCTTGTTCAAAAAGTTACATCCATTTTATTTTTTTTCTGACTTTCTTAACCCTTGTATAAAGTCAGCTGTAAATACTACAAATATGGAGGTCCCAGCCTTATCCATTCTTCGCTGTTATGTTTTTATTAGAGGTTTGCAGTGGTCAGTAACACTTAGGCCAGGCTATGTGCGTCGTAGTAAATATATTGTTTACCTTCGACTTGCTCTGCATTCCCCAAGTCTAACCAGTATGAAAGGCCTCAAATTGAATTTCACGTTTTCAAGGCACAGTAGCCAAAGTCGAATCAGAGATATCTGGGAATTTTAGCTATTTAGGCCTTAAAATTTGAAAATCATACCTCAATACCTAATAACTCAACATTTATTGAATAGCACTGAGTATCTATACACATTAAATATCTGCACTGAGTCTTGATTAGCATAAAAAGGTCAGAGAAAGAAATACACATTTAAAAGGGGTTGTTTTTTTGGGTTTTTTAAATTCAAAAAATGGGACAAAAATACTGAACTGTCCAGCACTGAGGGATAAACCAAACAAATTCTATCATGGAATATAAAATATCTAGATTTCTGACTCTCGTTGTACCGCAACATTCATACAGCGATGCATAAAAAACAAGGACCACACAAATAAAAAAAAATATTATCCACAAGCACATCTCTTCGACAATATTAATAAGTTATTT
This sequence comes from Pelobates fuscus, assembly GCF_036172605.1. NCBI lineage: Eukaryota > Metazoa > Chordata > Amphibia > Anura > Pelobatidae > Pelobates > Pelobates fuscus. The sequence continues at coordinate 369,789,050 of NC_086319.1, read as the reverse complement.
AAAAACTGGAGGTAAGATGAAACACAATCTAAAAATAAGCCTTCAAATGTTTTGGGAAAAGGCCAGGGCGAAGGAGGGGCACACTGCACAGGACAGAATGAATATGGACTGGGGCTGATGAGCCCAGAGAGGAATTAACTAGCGCCAGATTGCTGTGAGGAGCAGAATAATATGGCACATTTGGTTGGGCCCAAGTTACACCAACAACAAACACTCATTGAAATGGCAGGTTACCAAACTGGTGGGAGAAGTGAGAAAAATGCCTGAGAGGAGGGGAGGGGATAGGGACAATAATTTCTAACTGGCCAACAAAACTAAAATTGCACCTAGGCAAGACACAAACATAATATTCTAGAATGCTTAAAAATTTAAACAAACCAGATTTTTTTTATTTATTTTTTTGCTTTACAGCCACGTATACTTTTTAACAAGATTTTCTTGCTTGCGGCACATGTATCAGGCTATGTCTAGTACAAATAAAAGTCGTTTTTGATGATTACATTATAGGGTCTGGGCATTCAACGTAATGTGAAAATATAACATAAAAAAAAAAGTGGGGGAGGGATTTTTATTCTGTAGAGTAAATCTATTTCCATATATAAGCTTATGAAGGGGAGGCACCAAAAAGTGTACTTCACATTATTTGCTAAACATTTAATAGAGCTCAGGAATGCGGATTATCAGAAGATACGAATGGCGTACGGTCGGAAACATCACTAGTGACACGACACTTGGCAAGTTGAGACGATGCACAAAATAAAATCATTAGCAGTTATAGCATTGAACTTGTGCAATCTCTCAGTGGGTGCACGTGCTGCCAAAAAGTAACATTAGGCAACATTCTGTCTAAAATATACATTTCTGAAATGCAATAATTTGGGAGACTTTTACAACATGAATGTTTCATTAAGCCACCATTAATATCAATAAAAACACTGTTTCGGAGCTCCTAGTAGCAAAATTATCAATGAGGTTTCACCAAGTTAATTAAGATGGTTTCAATATAATTTGAACGAAATGTATTGACCCCTGTACGATGCCAGGAGTACCCCGGCCCCATGCCCTGATCATAAGGCAAACCATTTTAAAATGGCTTAAATGGTTATCTGGGTCCCAGCTTGGTGACATACACCGGCTTCTGCAGTGCTATCCAGGCATAATGCTGTAGTCATTCTGGTTGGGAGCTTCAGCTGGCCACTCTAAGTCAATCAATGGCGTTCTGAGCCATGAAATTGGTACATAATTGACATTCAACAGTCTGGAATCCTTGTTCTGGGCTAGCTAATGACACCTGACAACTTTTGTCATTAATTGTCAAGTTTTTAAGTTGCCTCCATCTAGTGACGCATCACTTTAGTCATCGACTGTCTGTGTGGGTTGTCGATGTCGCTTCACTTCACGCACACACCATTGGAATTAAAGAGGTGGTATTTCCAAAATTGTGGCTGGAAATCGCTAAGATGGTGGTGCCATGGAAGAAGACCCGGCGAGACTGTCAAAACCAAAAATAAAAAGCTAAGTAGCACTGGTCCCGAGGCCGCTAAACATTAGAGGGAGAGGCTGGAGGGCTTCTGATAGACAAGCTGGGGGATGGGGTTGGTGTCAGAGTCACTTTAAGTATAACTACATATAATACTCAGCAGAAGCTGTGCACTATCAAGAATCAATCAATACATTCTTTCCCGAGATTCCTTAAAACATTTCACTTTCAAATAGTCAGCATTCCTGTTCACCATAACAGCTAAATTTATAGAGTTCTGACATAAACCGCTCCCTTGTTAGAGGTCCAAACTGAAAATACTGACATTTTGTAACATTTTATACAACAAATTGTACATTATGTGAATGAGAAGATAGACCGGCCTCACAGCCTAAATCTGTGGAACTATTTTGAGCATGAAAGCCATGCGTGCAGTCGGTCAAATTTCAGTTAAAATTTAGGAATAAATCCACGTAAGACACAGTAACTTCAAAAAGTTACGAACGAATGGTTCTTATCTGCCGTCACATTCTATGTTTCTATGTTTCTAAGTTATGTTTCCACAATTTTCCCAGAGTTCCCAGCCCGATATGCAAATGATCACAAAGGTCTCACATTACAAACTTCATCCTGCAATCCTACAAAACACCCTCAACAAACTGAGCACTTTTTAAAAACCATAGTATGGGTTGTGGTCCAAAAGGAAAGCTGGTTAATAAACAGGCATTCCTGGCACCATAAATCATGCTGTAGTAGTCATTGCGCTTAGTGTGTTCCTTTAAAAGTTTGCTAAATGCCTAACTGTGCTCACTCTTAGATCCATTTTCTGGTTTTGGGTCAAAGCATTGCAAAACAGAAATAACGATGAAATGTAATCAATTAAACTATCAGGATTAATAATTGACTGTGGCGGGACTTAAGTAACAGAGATTGGGTTAATTTACTAAATACGTTAGGCAATAATAGCAGATTGTGAAAAAATACATAAATAAAGCTTCAATTCTCATCTTGGCTTGTTTTGCAATTCAACTTCCAGATATTTCTATAATGTGGTTTCAATAAATCCCCTTCACAAGAACACATTGCTATTAGAGAAAGATGTAATGATATCCTAATAAAACAATTTAGAGAAAGATGAAAAGTATACAAAAACAAGAAAGGATGATCCCAAAGGAATTAGACCAGAGGAGATATTTCTCATCAAAATTCTGCGCTGTATTTTAAACACTGCAGATTCTCAATCACAATAGCACATGTGGATGGGATTTATGTAATTCAGGGTGTGTTCGTAAAATGACAGGGATGAATGCTGGACCCATAAAACATATTTTTACCATTACATGGCTGCACTTACACAGCATTGTGATCCACTAACACACATCACTAGTAATAACATGGTACTGGTAATGAATGCTTGGAGCAACCTATAATCTCTATTAATGGGAGATGCCATTTTAACCCCTCCATGGCTCACATGCATTACACGCACACACGCACACACACACACACACACACACACACACAGACTGATGCAGAAAGTTAACCAGACAGGATATTTTAGAACACTGTTAAACATGTATCACAATATATGTAATAAAACGCTCATCAACTAATGACTATTTACTCAAAGAATATATATGCTGTATGAAGGAATACATTCATACATCTTCTATACAATATATACAAAAAATAAAAGGCATGGCTATTTTATTTAAAAAAACATTAGACAATTGAGATTTATATAAATAATATATAGTTCTGTTTAAATTAAATGTATATTCCCCCCACATAGCATAGCAGACCACCCAGAGCTACACGTGTGGAGAATTTTAAATTCTTCCAGTTCATGACTCCACACATGTAAATCCAATAATCCAATATACACCTCCATGATGTAATCTTCATGCCCCCCTATTTACCCAGTAAAATCCTATATTGTGCCTGCAATATAAGAACTAATGTTCCCATCTCACACAAGGCATGGATCACAGTGTGAGCTCCAGAATTCCAGACTCACTTCTTCCCACAGTGAGACATGCTGCTACCTTCCCATAAGCAATCAGCAAGATTCCATCACAGAACGCCAGGGTTCTATGGAACGCTCTGATATAGCATCACACTATATAGATGGCAATGTACTGTTTTAACATGGACTTTCCAGTTATAATGAGCCCTAAGCCATGCATGCCTTGCAGCCAGGATCTGTGCAGACTGCTGATAGCAATGCACATTATATATAATATATAGCCCATATATAATCACACATGTCTATATTGAATACATAGACCATTCTAGCTGTATATGTCCCCCCCCCATTAGGTAAGCAGACCCCCATATCATTACCCAGACCAATCTCCCCATAGCACTCACCCGGCCCCGTTAGCAGCCGGTCCCCGGGTCACTCCCTCTCCATCCCCCGCTGTCTCTCCGCCTGAAGCAGTGCCCGACCCCCGGACCATTACCGGCGCATGCGCACAGGGAGCACGGCCGAGGAGGGGTATGAAAGCCCAGGCGGGTCGCACCGCGCAGCCGCAGAGCTGGTTTACAAGAGGGTCCTGGTTGGTATGGCAACGGGCGCCATCTTGCGGCGGATTAAGAACAGGTTGAGGACTTTTTGGGTCCATTGGCTGAACAATCAGTACATTACTTTTAGTGGTGGGTTAATTGCAAGATATCCTAATGAAGCTGTATTTTTTCTTTCTCTTCAAATTAACTACAGTTATAACTTGAAAAGAGATATATTTTTTTTGGGTAGGGTAAACAAAAGTAGGGGAGAACACACACAATATATACAATATTACCATTATTATTAGAGCTACAGAAAAGTATATATACGTTTAAATATCACCACTTAATGAATAATGTGTACAAGTGAAAAAAATATATACTTATCTTAACATTCAAGTAAGACAGCCTCCCAGGTCATCACCCAGACTGGATGACCTTTACACAGCAAAATACAAAACAACCAGAAATATTTGGGATACGGCTGAGAAATCTAAAATTAAAAGACAAAAATATACATAGTGTAAATCTATATTGGATATTAGGTAAGTGTTCATGAAATGCACTCACAAGATATAGACGAAAGATAGCGCTCTAGGGTGCCTCCCCCGATAATAATGGGGGGCTGGTGTCTTCCTCCAATTGCTCCAAAGGGGTAGATGAAGAGACAGGACTTCCAGGATGGTGGAAAAAATAAAACGATTTTATTAAGGATGAAACATCACCCAGCAATAAAAGTTGAGATATAGGCTTAAAATTAGGTTATTATTATGTTATTATTTATATAGCACCAACAATTTCTGCAGGGCTTTACGAATCAGATTGTCATTGGGTCAATCATTTGTGAAGTAATCAACTTGCTTTTCGTATTAATGTTATTTTTAGTTGATGCACCAGGATTTGTCTTGTGATTTATTTATAGATAGCAATCTGATCTATATTGCCTACATTTCCATTGGTTTGTTCTTCATTGTTAAATGGACACTCCACTGCCCAAATACAAAATAAATAAAAATCACTTTTTAGTAGATGTACCCCAAGGAAAATATGCATGCATTTAATTTAGCATTAGGCTTACATCTAAAAACAGCTTGCAAAGCCTGCAGTTCTCTCGTCTGCTGCTTTTGCGAGACCACCCAGACTTTCTGTGACTGTCCAATCACAGACTTGCAATGCAGCTCAATGAGAAGTCTGCGCAAGGCAGGTGCTCTGAGCAATTGCTGCCTCTTGAGTCTAGCTCGACTGAGCGAACCAAACCAGGAAGTAACAAGAATGGTTGTCTGCTTGAAAGCCTGGGGGAGTGTACATTTCTTTTGAAAACTGCACTTTTTTCAAAATGACAAAAAGAGGATAAACTGTTCACACATAAAGCTTTAAAGCAAGCTAAACTGCTTTAGGGTTCTGGAGTGTCCCTTAAAGTGTCCAGCACAGGGTGATAGTAGCACTCTTTTATGCAAATATGTGTGGATATTTGCTACTCCACTTGACTTCATAGTTTTTTGTTTAGGTAGTCAGCACCACCCTGTGGCCAAGAAGTGAAGTTGCGTGACCTTTAAAGGCTCTCTACTGCTAAAATAAAACAATATAAAAATCACTAGTCGATAAACCCTAATGAATACATGCATGCATTTATTTATGCATTTTTTTCATATCGGGTATATCTAAAAACAGCCTGCAAAATCAGCAGGTCTCTTGTCTGTAGCCTTTGCAATCCCTCCCCTTCAAACCCAGCCAACACTTTCTGTGGCTGTCCAATCACAGACTTCCCAATGCAGCTCAATGAGAAGTCTTTGCAAGGCAGGTGCTCTGAGTCTAGGGAATTGCTGCTTCTTGAGTTTAGCTCCACTAAGCTAACCAAACTAGGAAGTAACAGGCTCTATTGTTTGCTTGAAAGCAAAGGGGGAAGGGAGCGGGGGGGGGGGGGAGGGGTGACAAGGTTAATTTATCAAAGTGACAATTTCTACTGAATTCTGCACTTTTTGTGAAATAAAAAAAGAGAATATGCTCTCTTCACACGTAAAGCATTTAAGCAAACTAAAGTGCTTTAGCGGTCTGGAGTGTCCCTCTAAGATTTTGGGACACATTTACAGGGTAATTCACTTAAGTGAGAATTCAAATTGAATTTCACATTTTAGGCCTAAGTAGCTGAATTTAAAAAATCTCTAAGGCAGCTTTATTTCAACCTTGGCTACTTTGGCCTAAAATTTGAAATTCACTTTGAATGCTTTCTTTAGTGAATAATGCTGTTTGATAGGATATGAAAGAGGCAAAAACTCCCAGGCATTATGCACAGATTGAACGAGATCGAGCCTGTCAGGTTGTTAACTGTTTGGGTAATTAGAAGGATTAGGTATGAGAGGGGGGTGTAAGAACAAAGAGGGAGGGGGGGTAAGAACAAAGAGGGGGGGAGGGGAGTAAGAACAAAGAGGGAGGGGGGGTAAGAAGAAAGAGGGGGGGTAAGAAGAGAAAGGGAGGGGGGGTAAGAAGAGAAAGGGAGGGGGGTAAGAAGAGAGGGGGGTAAGAAGAAATTGAACTTTAATCACATACAGGAGGCTCGTGCAGGGTCTAGCAAGCTATTAACATAGAAGGGGATAAGAAAATCTTAATTAAACAGAACTTGCAATAAAGAAAGCCTAAATAGGGCTCTCTTTACAGGAAGTGTTTATGGAAGGCTGTGCAAGTCACATGCAGGGAGGTGTGACTAGGGTTCATAAACAAAGGGATTTAACTCCTAAATGGCAGAGGATTGAGCATTGAGGCCGCAGGGCCATGTTCTATACACCAAAACTGCTTCATTAAGCTAAAGTTGTCCCTTTAACTCCAGGCCACGTGCCCGTTCAGTGGGCAGACCTGCCCCTTTCCTGGGTGTGGCCAAGAAAAACGTCTCAAGAGTGAATCAAGTTGTAGTATATGGGCTGTTTAAGATTATTTAGTTTAGAGATAGACTTGGTATTGGGGTACATGAGGTGTTTAGTTTATAAGAGGAGTTAAACAAGCCACTTTTACGAATGGGGAGTCACTGATTGGTTGAGTGTCAGCCTAACTGCGCTTCCTCCTCGCAGAATAACAACTTAATTTAGATGATTCCTAAACTGTTCATTTAAGGCTTACTGGACTAGAGAGGACACTGGCCAAGGCTCCTGGTACTTATCTATTCCCACCAGCCTATTTACGCTCAAAAAGGCATATTATAGGTACTAAAAACAGGCGCTCCAAGTGGTCAGGTGCCTACTCTGCCTAAAAGGAAATCCTAAGCTGGATGTAAGAGGAATGCTGGATATTTGAATAGTATTGATAAAAGTAGTTGCTGCAGGGAAAACCTACAGGAGTTAGCTCTTCTCCCAGCATCCATTTCCAGGAGGAAATATGTGCTGGAATGTAGAATTTTAAAGAGGTATTCCCAGACTCTATCTCAAAATCTCATACAAACCTCAGATGTCCCTCACCATTCTGCTTCCTCCTCATAAAATATAATATAATGTGGGCTGACTGAAAAACAGAAGCATCTCCTTTGAGCTCCGTACCAGAAACGGAAAAAAATATACTATTCAACGCTTTTGGAGCTCTGGAAAGACAAATACCTGACAACCCCCCACCAGATAGCAAAGTTCTGAGGCTTGGAGGGCCAAAGAATGCCAGATATAAGGCTCTCATTTGAGCGGCCTACCCTGCCGCCACCTCCTAAGAGGACGCCAGAAGCTCAAGAGGAGGAAGAAGCCTCAGAAGATTCGTATGAACAGGAGGAAATACCTCCTCGTGACCGGAAGAGGACTCCCAAGAGGCAGAGGCAGATGAGGACTCTTCGCCTTCCACGAAAGCTGACATTAAGAGGCTTCTAACAGACCTGCGTAGGGTGTGGAAGGCCTACCCGAAAGAGACACAGGAGAGATGGGCATCCTCCGCCAGAAGGTACAAGCGGTGGAGTCCTGGGAGAGCACTTGGGATACCATGATGCAAGCCACAAAAAACAGGTAGAGGGCCTTACCCAGCAGGTGCAGAGGCTTAACCGGAAGATCTCCGGGATGGATGTCGGAATATTTGTCTCGTCAGTATCCCAGAGAAGGTGGGGGAAGAGCATTGCTGCCCTTTATCCTGAGTCTAATCACCACAATGGGCCTCAAGGGAAGAACTGAACCCACGCTACTAAACTCAGCATTCAGAGTCCGCAAGGCCGCAGCAGCACCAGCAAGACGGCCCAGAGACACAACTGTGGGAGTCTTGGGGAATATTCAGTTTGAGGGCTGCACAGTAGCCATATACAGCGACTTACCTCTCATAGCTGGCTACCTACGGGGGCATTCTGTGAAATACCCCTGGGGAGGAGACGGCTTATTGATCGTCCAGCATGAAGATACCACTCTGACCCTGACCTCATCTGGAGACACAGAGGCATTCCTGCGACAACTTAAACTACCAGCAATGCAAAATACAAAGGCAGCAACGCAAGTTAAAGGAATTGTAACCTGAATGATCCAGTGACATATGGCTAGAACAAAGACATCAGTTTCCGTTGAACACCTAAGATCTTAGGCAGCACCTGTTCTGCTTTATTTGATAAAGTTTATTATAGTTAACAGTTGGTTACCATACGACTTGGTTGTACATTTACGATATACGAATACCACTGTAGTCACCACTCACTAATTTGTAGTCTACCTAATAGTGCCTGTCACGCCATACCATTGTCTTATTTTCCTTTACCTTTATTTACATATATTGAATAAGATTTGTACCTGTGTACAAATCCAAATAAAACTCAAATAAAAAAATATATATATATATAATATAATGTGCCATTGCAAATCATCTGGCATGCCTAAATTGATCATATTCAGGGGCCCAGAAATGGCAGGATTTATAGAAACATAGAATGTGACGGCAGATAAGAACCATTCGGCCCATCTAGTCTGCCCAATTTTCTAAATACTCTCATTAGCCCCTGGCCTTATCTTATAGCTAGGATAGCCGTATGCATATCCCATGCATGCTTAAACTCCTTTACTACCACCTCAGCTGGAAGGCTATTCCATGCATCCATTACCCTCTCAGTAAAGTAATACTTCCTGATATTATTTTTTAATATGTGTCCTCTTGTTGTGGTAGTTTTTCTTCTTTTAAATATAGTCTCCTCCTTTACTGTGTTGATTCCCTTTATGTATTTAAATGTTTCTATGATATCCCCCCTGTCTCGTCTTTCCTCCAACCTATACATGTTTATTTATATGTATATCTAGAGAGACATGCTAAAATAACAGAAATATATTGTATTTTGTGGTATTGCAGTATTCAGTGAATGGAGTGATACTTTTTTATTAATAATTTTTTATTTATTAATGAAAAAAAACCTCCAGGAGTTTACTCAGGTAAGAAACAATTCTCCTCCCTGTGCCGCCTCCCCCTGGTGATACAATCAGCTGGCAGGACCTCTTTGTTCTGTGAGGGTACCCGCTATTCATACTTTCCCCTTTCATTGGTAAGATAGTGGTAGAGGGTCTATGTATCCATTCTAGCTATACAGACTCGACTCAGGAACTCATAATTGCCCAAGAGTTAACACAGAGGATCCATGACAAATTGCTTCCGAGAGTGATCCGACCATGGAGGGAGGTGAGTATTGAATAATACGTCCAAAGACAATGTTGAATAACTCTGAACTGGAGAAAGGGAATTGAGGATGTATAACAACAAGAGTTATATACAGCTGTCATTCAGTGGCATGGGATATTAACTGGAGATTTATTGATTAATTATTCTTATTTATAAAGCGTCAACAAATTCTACAGCGCTGTACAATAGGAGGACTAACAGACATGTATTTATAACCAGACGAGTTGGACGCACAGGAACAGAGGGTTGCGGGCACTGTCCATGCTAGAAGGAGTGGGGTATAGTGACACAGAAGGTAAGAGTGGGGTAGAAAATTTGGTTGCTAAAAAGTACTGAACGGGGGCTTAGCTGTTTTTTTGTTTTTTTTATGTTAGTTGCAGGAGAGGAATCAGGGTACGGGGAAGGAAAGCTATTAACCGTTTAATTTATATACTTTCCTGAAGAAGTGAGTTTTCAATGATTTTTTGAAGTAATGGAGACTGAAGGGAAGGGAGGTCCACAGGAAGAGTGCAGCCCTATAGAAGTCTTGAAGACGAGCATCAGAGGTAGGAGTACGGGCAGAGGATAGACGTAGGTGTTCGGCAGAGCGTAGGGGCCTCAACAGGACATACTTTTGTATTAGGGAGGATAGACGGGTAGGAGCAGCATTGTATAGAGATTTATAAGCAAGAACCAGAATTGTATATTGAGTTGTATATCTTACGGGAAGCTAAAGGCAAAAGGACTTAAGTGATGGAAAAGTTGTAATGGGAGTAGCAGTGCATTGTGTGTGGGTTAGGGGTGTGTGGTTTTGGTGGGTGCCCGATGGGGTACTGGCTGAATGGACTCAGGCATTGTGTGTGGGCCAGTCCTGACGCCTGGCAAATACCACAACCTTACACTAACAAGTGCTGCATTGCAATTACAGCATCCATACAGTTAAGAGTGTGGTTTGAATTTATATCAATTCACAATGATCTTTATTTTCCTTGCTGTTACAATAAGCAGAAGTCACATCACTGCCTTTCCAAGGTCTTTGGTTCGATACATTAGACAGCGGAGATGGAGTGGCTGTCATAGCAGCGTCTACTGAAAGTGATTTTATCAGCTGTGTCTGGAGCCGATCTCTGCACGTGACTTCATGGCTCATGGCAGGTAGTTTGTTCAATGTGTTTCAAGTATTATCTTCATTCGCCAACGTTCCCACTATGATGGCTGCGCTCATATCTGATAGACAAAGAGATATTTCATAACATATTGTTGCGTGTAAACAGAAAATCGTGTTGTGCAGTATGCACTTATAGATTTGTACAAAATATGGAAGTGATAAGCAGCTTAAACACACTCCGTGGACACTCTGCCAGAACCACAACAAAAAACTTAGTTGATACAAAAATGCAACTCTATATTTAGGTGATAGCCCCCTATACACCATAAACAGGGCAGAGTAATGAGTGAAGCGCTTATAAACACGAGTAGTGCACAGTATAATGGCTCACCCCACAATTTGGGGGCTAACAAATGGGAAATAAAAAGGGGAAAAAGAGAAAATAGTGTGATATTGCAGAATATGAATTGAGAAAAGAAGTGGTGATGGTCACACTCACATTTTAAAGAGCCTTTTTTTCAGACAGGTGGCAATCAAACCTTCTTTATTGTAAGATGTAGATATTTCTCAATAGAATGCAGTAATAACCCATTTCGGTTATAACTGCATTTGGGTTATTACTGCATACTATTGAGATATATAATCTGTATTCAGCTGTCATCCCCAAAATTGTGGGGTAAGTCATTATATACTGCACTATAAGCGGGTCACTCATTACTCTAGCCTGTTTTTGGTGTATAGGGGGCTATCAATTAAACTAAACTTTCCAAAACACAAAACACTGTTTTACTCGTGAGACATCGCTGAATACAAATATGTGTACTTTATTGCAGTAACAGCTAACAATATTATTATTAAAATGCCATTCAGAACTAAAAAAAAATGACATTTCTTAAATCTCAAATTTTTATATATTTTATTCATATTAAATCATGTTTTATATTTAAATATGTGTGACATGAAAGCCTTGTTTCTCCTGAACAAAATAATATATAATAAGTGTGGGTGCATTTTATCTGAAAGAGTTGAATTATGGTTGAACAGATATATAGCGCAAATTAAAGGTTTTGTTTATGTTTTGTTTTAATCAGAACTCATACAATTGCCTCAGTCCTTAAGGGGTTAATGCAGTTGTTCTGGTGGTGTCTGTAGTCTGTGCCTGTAGTCTTTTTAATGTAAACACTGCCTTTTTAGAGAAACCTATTAACACTTCCTGTGGCAATCACTCAGATGGCCACTATTGGTGCTTCCTGGGTCAGTGCTGCACAGTGTGCAGCACTGACATTCATAGTCTCCACGTTCTGCATGGAGACACTAAACGTTCCTCATAGAGATGCATTGACTGAATGCATCTCTATTGATTGAATGCATCTCTATTAGGAGATTCTGATTGGCGCAGTGCATTATGCCGTGCATGCGCAATAGCCTTTGCAAGCCGAAATGAAGACCAGTGTGTCGTGGGAAAAAAGGATGAGTTTAACACCTTTTTAAACTAATGAGAGAGTGCCGCGGCCCTGAATGGTGATTTCAAACCTTTAGTATCAGGAATACATGTTTCTATTCCTGACACTGTAGTGTTTCATTAAGCTGACATTTTTTTTTATATTAGAGAAGGGAAATCAAACTCCAAAGCTGGCTTGAGGAAAAGCAAATGTGCCTTCAAATTTTAAGGTTAAAGAAACGGTCAGCCGCATAAAGGCGTATAACTAACAAATGTATGTCCAACACAATGCATAGCCATTCTCAATGCTGAGAGGTTCCCATTGTGTACCACGTGTTTCAGATACTATACGGTGGCCCCTTGGTAAACGTGTATTGGTATTACTATTTCTGCACTGCTATCTTGTTCTCAGGGCCGATTGAAGGAATTTGTGGGCCCCAAGCAAAACAGACATGGAGGCCCCCCAAACTCCAACTCCACCCCCCACATGCACGCTCAAGGTCTGGGCCCCCCGGCGCCTGCACCCGGGTCCTCCCCCCCCCCCCCCGAGAACTACCCCCCTCCCCCCCCCCCGAGTCCCCCCACAAGGAAGCAGTGTCTGCAGGGCCGGTGCAAGGATTTTTGCTGCCCTAGGCAAAAGTAAAGTTTGCCGCCCCTCATATGACATCATAGTGCCCCACCCATATGATCTGCCATGTTAACTAACACAGTGCTGCAGTGCTGCCGTGTTTACAATAAAAGGCCTGCAGGGACAGGCTATAGACACCAGAACCACTACATTAAGCTGCAATGGTTCTGGGGACTATAGTGTCCCTTTAATGTGTGGTAAATTAGAGATTAGTGCCACGAATAATATACTAGATTGCCTACTTACAACCAGATGATGATGGGCTTAAGCTGCCGTCTGGCTCCACTGGTCTGGTGTAGAACAGGCTCTCTGGAGGCGGTTTGTAACTGTGGTCACAAAAATCAATGTTCTGGGAGAACGGGAAGCAGCTCCATTTTTTGAGGGCCATTTACACAGCTCAAGGTCTGGGTCCCAGGGTCCACCTTCATGTTCCACCAATGAGTTTGTTCACAGGGGTGTGTGTGTGGGGGGGGGGGATGTCCTGATGTGTGTAAGGAATGCATTGTGTGAATCTGTGTTTGTATGTGTAAGGGCTGCAAGGTGAGTTTGTGTATGTATGGGATGCAGTGAGTGTGTCTGTAAGGCAGTGTTTCCCAACCCAGTCCTCAAGGCACACCTACCAGTCCAGGATTTAAGGATTACCCAGTTTTGTCTAAGGTGTTTTTAGAAAAAAAAGAAAAAAACACCTTAGACACAACTGGGTCACCCCTAAATCCTGGACTGGTAGGTGTGCCTTGAGGACTGGGTTGGGAAACACTGCTGTAAGGGATGCACTGAGTGTGTGGAAGGGGTGCATTGTGTGTTGCTGTGTGTAAGGGATGCATTGCTTGTGTATGTGTGTCTGTGTGTAATGCATTGTGTGTTTTTCTGTGTGCAAGGGGTGCATTGTGTGTGTGTGTGTGTGTGATGGATGTCAATCTCTCCACCTACCCCCGTCAATTTCCTTCTTCTCCCCCCCTCTCCAATTTCCTTCTTCTCCCCCTCCCTCTCATTGCCTTCTCCCCCCTCCAATTTCCTTCTTCTCCCCCTCCCTCTCATTTCCTTCCTTCCCCCCCTCCAATTTCCTTCTTCTCCCCCTCCCTCTCATTTCCTTCCTTCTCCCCCCTCCAATTTCCTTCCTCCCCCCTCCAATTTCCTTCCTCCCCCCTCCAATTTCCTTCCTCTCCCCCCTCAAATTTCCCCCCTTCCTCTCCCCCCTCAAATTTCTCCCCTTCCTCTCCCCCCTCAAATTTCTACCCTTCCTCTCCCCCCTCCCTCTCCCTCTCCCCCCTCCCTCAAATGTCCTCCCTTCCTCTTCCCCCTCCCTCCCTCAAATTTCCTCCCTTCCTCCCCCCCCCCTCAAATTCCTACCTCTCCCTCCCCTCCCTCAAATTTCCTTCCTCTCCCCCCTTCAAATTTCCTACCTTCCTCTCCCCCCCAAATTTCCTTCCTCTCCCCCACCCCCTCTCACTTAAATTTTCTCCCTCCCTCCCCCCCACCCCCACTCACTTAAATTTTCTCCCTCCCTCCCCCCACCCCCACTCACTTACATTTTCTCCCTCCCTCCCCCCACCCCCACTCACTTAAATTTTCTCCCTCCCCCCACCCCCACTCACTTCAATTTTCTCCCTCCCTCCCCCCCACCCCCACTCACTTAAATTTTCTCCCTCCCTCCCCCCCACCCCCACTCACTTAAATTTTCTCCCTCCCTCCCTCCCCACCACCACCACTCACTTAAATTTTCTCCCTCCCACCCCCACTCACTTAAATTTTCTCCCTCCCTCCCCCCCACCCCCACTCACTTAAATTTTCTCCCTCCCTCCCCCCCACCCCCACTCACTTAAATTTTCTCCCTCCCTCCCCCCACCCCCACTCACTTAAATTTTCTCCCTCCCTCCCTCCCTCCCACCCCCACTCACTTAAATTGTATCCCTCCCTCCCCCCACCCCCACTCACTTAAATTTTCTCCCTCCCCCCCCACCCCCACTCACTTAAACTTTCTCCCTCCCTACCCCCACCCCCACTCACTTAAATTTTCTCCCTCCCTCCCCCCCACCCCCACTCACTTAAATTTTCTCCCCCCACCCCCACTCACTTAAATTTTCTCCCTCCCTCCCCCCCACCCCCACTCACTTAAATTTTCTCCCTCCCTCCCTCCCCCCCCACCACCACTCACTTAAATTTTCTCTCTCCCTCCCTCCCACCCCCACTCACTTAAATTTTCTCCCTCCCCCCCACCCCCACTCACTTAAATTTTCTACCTCCCTCCCCCCCACCCCCAGTCACTTAAATGTTCTCCCTCCCTCCCCCCCACCCCCACTCACTTAAAAGTTCTCCCTCCCTCCCCCCCACCCCCACTCACTTAAATTTTCTCTTTGTCCCTGACACCCGGCAGGCGCGCGAGGGAGCACTCTCTCTGGCTGAGTGCTTCCTCTTCAGCTCCCTCGCACGCCGCATACTGATGCCGGAGCTGGAAGATTACGTCATCTTCCGGCTCCGGCATCAGTACGGTGCGCGAGGGAGCTGAAGAGGAAGCACTCAGAAGAGAGTGCTCCCTCGCGCGCCCGCCGGGTGTCTGCAGGGCCAGCCTCTGGGGGGCCCTGAGGTGACCGGCTGCTGGGCCCCCCAGGAGAAGAGGCTGGCCCAGTGGGTACATACCGGGGTCGCAGGGCCCCCTGCGACCCGGTATGTACCCACTGAATGTGGGGCCCGGACGACCTGAGCAGTCCGGGCCCACCAGGACTGCATGCCCTGATGGCGGCCCTGCCGGCTCTGCTTGGTTTGCCTGTCGGGTAGCGACGGGCCTGCTTGTTCTTATTTAAAGGACCACTATAGGCACCCAGACCACTTCAGCTCAATGAAGTGGTCTGGGTGCCAGGTCCATCTAGGGTTAACCCTGCCTGCTGAAAACATAGCAATTTTAGAGAAATATTAATATCTCAGGCTACACTGGGAAAACCGCCACTCACAAGGTTGCAGCGTATGCTGACGACATGTTATTCTTCATTACACGCCCAAGACTCACCTTACCTTGCCTAATGGACGAACTTGAAAAATACGGGCACCTCTCGGGCCTCAAACTTAACTTAAGCAAATGCGAACTGCTCAACATCACGGACCCGACGGGGGAAAACAGAGATATAGCCTCGACCTTCCTGTTCCGGTGGTGCCAAACCCAAATGAGATACCTGGGGATATGCGTGATGGCGGACCCCAACACCACCTACCAGAAAAACTTCCTTCCACTCCTCACGCACATCCAACATGATCTCCGAACATGGAATTACCCACACATATCGTGGTTCGGCCGCATAGCGGTCATCAAAATGAATATACCGTGTTTCTCCGAAAATAAGACCGGGTCTTATATTAATCCACCCTCTAGTGGCTGTCTCATTGACAGCTGCTAGAGGCGCTTCCGCGCTTCTTACTGTGATTTTTTTTTTCCTGGAACTTTATTTATCTGTAAATGATACCACCAATTGCTGTTACATTTTTCATTTTCCCCTTTTATAAAGATACGTTTTGCAGGCAATAAAATTGTGATACAATGTGTTATTGCACTCCTACTGAAAGCTATATGTTTATATGTAACCATGTGGCTCACAGATACTCAAATCCTTGTGTTTATTAGTGATATGAAATAAATAAATATATATGAGGGAAAAAAGAGAAGGACAAGCAAGGCATATTAAAGCATGTTAAAAAGTGCATAATAGGGGGCGTGGCCTGGGCTCCGACGAACATGGCCGCCTAAGTGCTGATCTCCGCTCCACGACAGCACGAGGAACGGCGTAATCCACTACTCACCCGCACGCACCGGCACCAATGGGTCGCACAAAGCGGCGACACCGTGAAGACGCAACAAATAGGCTTAGTGCTGACAACACCAGAAGCAAGAACGCATGGCACTAGTGATGATTACACGACAACTCTACCACAGTGGACGGACGTAGCTACCCCAAACGGAAACACACTCCTACACAGTTAACGGAACAAACTGACGTTACACAACATTTCTTACGGATCAATCCTACAATTAACATCGCAAATACCACATAGACACCCTAACCTAGGCCGATAGGGGCCCAGGCACGCTACCCACCCATTTCGTTGTGCACACTTGATACTACGAGGGTTGGCTGGCGTACCACCAAAATATATCTCGGGGCACCCACTAACCAAAACCGTAGGCACACGAACTCCCTCTCCACGGAGAGGCCCACCTCCCTACACCACCAGGACACACACACACCACATCTATCCTACCCTCCAACATCCAAATAAGAAACACACACCTCCGCCACACGGACCAGGCTCGGAACCCAACATAACCGAAAAGGCACTGAACTCTAACCGACGAAACTCCCCTAGATCCCACAGGCGCAGATAACAACGCCTCACGAACACCAGCTACCTCACACACACCCACAACCCAATAACCCACCTGCACACACCCCTCCTATACCCTGCTCCTGACCCGGCCACCAATTTTCTCCCTCCCCCCCACCCCCACTCACTTAAATTTTCTACCTCCCTCCCCCCCACCCCCACTCACTTAAATGTTCTCCCTCCCTCCCCCCCACCCCCACTCACTTAAATGTTCTCCCTCCCACCCCCCCACCCCCACTCACTTAAATTTTCTCTCTGTCCCTGACACCCGGCAGGCGCGCGAGGGAGCACTCTCTCTGGCTGAGTGCTTCCTCTTCAGCTCCCTCGCACGCCGCATACTGATGCCGGAGCCGGAAGATGACGTCATCTTCCGGCTCCGGCATCAGTACGGTGCGCGAGGGAGCTGAAGAGGAAGCACTCAGAGGAGAGTGCTCCCTCGCGCGCCCGCCGGGTGTCAGCAGGGCCAGCCTCTGGGGGGCCCTGAGGTGACCGGCTGCTGGGCCCCCCAGGAGAAGAGGCTGGCCCAGTGGGTACATACCCGGTATGTACCCACTGAATGTGGGGCCCGGACGACCTGAGCAGTCCGGGCCCACCAGGACTGCATGCCCTGATGGCGGCCCTGCCGGCTCTGCTTGGTTTGCCTGTCGGGTAGCGACGGGCCTGCTTGTTCTTATTTAAAGGACCACTATAGGCACCCAGACCACTTCAGCTCAATGAAGTGGTCTGGGTGCCAGGTCCATCTAGGGTTAACCCTGCCTGCTGAAAACATAGCAATTTTAGAGAAATATTAATATCTCAGGCTACACTGGGAAAACCGCCACTCACAAGGTTGCAGCGTATGCTGACGACATGTTATTCTTCATTACACGCCCAAGACTCACCTTACCTTGCCTAATGGACGAACTTGAAAAATACGGGCACCTCTTGGGCCTCAAACTTAACTTAAGCAAATGCGAACTGCTCAACATCACGGACCCGACGGGGGAAAACAGAGATATAGCCTCGACCTTCCCGTTCCGGTGGTGCCAAACCCAAATGAGATACCTGGGGATATGGGTGATGGCGGACCCCAACACCACCTACCAGAAAAACTTCCTTCCACTCCTCACGCACATCCAACATGATCTCCGAACATGGAATTAATTCACCCCCCCTTTAATTAATTCACCCCCCCTTTAATTAATTCACCACCCCCTTTAATTAATTCAGTCCCAGACATAAAATATATCTATCCAACTCCGTTTTAAGGTACTCACATTTCAAAGATGCCTTCCTTGCCCGCCGAGTCCGACCACTGGGTGCCTCACTGCCCGGAAATGGATCCTTCCGCTGAAGATCCGTGAAGGCAGACTGACGGCGCTGCGCACGTCGTCATCACGTTGCGCGATGTCGCGGCCCGCAACGCTCCTCCCCCTCCTCCTCATAGAAGAAGGAAGTATCGCCGGGTCGCAAAGGTACAATGCCTAGGTCTTATTTTCGGGGTAGGGCTTATATTGCAGCCCACCGCGAAAATTCAGCTAGGGCTTATTTTCGGGGTAGGGTGTATTTTAGGGGAAACTACCCAGACTCCTATATTTGTTCCATACCATCCCAGTGGCATTGCCGATGACCTTCTTCGCGACACTAAAAACCGCATTCCTGACCTACGTCTGGAGAGGATGCAGACCACGACTAAGATATGAAATACTATGCAAGACCAGGAGACAAGGCTGGCTGTCACTCCCAGACTTACGCAAGTACCACCAAGCGACAGCCCTTCAACAGATACTGGAGTGGCACACTAACCCAAGATACAAACAGTGGGTTACTTTGGACATGGAATCATGCGGCCCATCCATTTTCGCATCCCTATGGAATCAGAAAATGCCACGAAACAACGATCCCTGCGCACCCTCCCCGGCGAGCCAAACCCTCCGAACATGGTCAACAATGAGGAATACGGCGACCATCTCACCAACACCCAGCCCGATGACCACGCTAACGCACAACCAAACACTAGGAGGAGGACTACCGATCAAGGCCTGGGACTTTCTACAAGGGGCGGACTTCATCCCACTCCACAAAACGGTAACCACCACTGGACTGACCCCCCTGGAACAACTGATGGAAGGCCCACCAACGCCCATGCGCAGATTCAGATACTCCCAGCTGACGCATTTCTATCACACACTACCGAACAAACAAGAGGTGCACAGAACCCTCACGTGGTTTGAGGACATCTGCAACAAAAAAACACCAATCCAGAAACCAACGGCGACGCTCTACCAATACCTAATAACGGATGGTCAGCAGGCAACACGTAGATATAAAGAAAAATGGGAAAACATCACCGACCAAGTCTTCACTGACGCACAATGGGACAAAATTCTCATCCTTCATCACAAATCTACGATTAGTTCAAAATACCAAGAAATGAACTATAAGCTATTGACATTCTGGTACAGAACCCCAGACATTCTCCACAGAATCTTCCCCAGCACCTCGGCGACATGCTGGAGATGTGAGACAGATATCGGAACAGTAAAACATATATGGTGGGAATGCCCCAACATCAAACCGTTCTGGACCCAGATTACAGCTCGCATTAAAGATGTGCTAGGGGCCACGACGCAATTATCTATAGAAAACACCCTCCTGCATCATACTACGGACCTGATCTCAAAATACAAACGATCCATCCTGCGCCACCTACGACGCGGCCAAGGCGTTAATCCCTACCCTATGGAAAATGACACACGTCCCTACAATAGAGCAATGGTTAAACAGGGTAGAAGAGATTAGATTCGCAGAAGAAATGCACGCAACCATACGGGACACCCTCACGAAACACGTTGACAAATGGCAACCCTGGATCATGTACATGGCGAGACGAGACGGGAGGGACGCGGCGGACGGGGAAGGGAGCTAGAGGGGAGTCGCCCCCTCCCCCCCCCCCAAACATGTAACACGCACCGCACACACTACAGTCACAACACTCACATGATCAACACATCACCCACACACAGCTACCCCACAAACTCAACCCATGAAGCCGCAAGGCGCAACAGCCTACTGTACTCGCAATAACCTCTCAAACGCGACAAACAGCAACACACAGACCTCTCATAGAACCCAGGCCACCGTAGCCGACTCACACACCAACACCCACAATGGGAATAGACAACAGGAGACCCACGAACGAACCACTCACACTACCACTCTAGAAAACGTGTGGAATGAGGATAACTCTCCTTTCCAAGGAACCCACATCGCACATACAAACAACTCAGCTGACTGAATTACACAAAGCTAGGACATAAGACACAGGAAGGAGAGGAGGGAGAACAACATAACTGGGATGGACCTGGGAGCCCATCACACACTGAAAACAAACGCCACTCGCTCCAACCACCCACGACTACAAGACAACCTTGCCACGAGAGCTACACCTACATATCAATTACTGTTTACCCAAAAATACACTGCGCAGAATGCAGTTTACAAAGGAGCACAAATTAAGGGATCGGAACCTCGGAGCCCTTAGGAACCACCGACATATGTGCCCATATGGATATTTCATACACATCACTAGTACCTTTATATGCAAACCCAGCATAGGACCTACGTAACCCACACGATCCATACTGCGAAAGCATATTACAGCCAGATAATCCTAAACAAAAAACACAATAGTGTACCTCCCCTGAGAAGACCTAATCTCCTCATGAGAAGATAAACCTCTATTAGGACCTGCGAGTCCACTATGTTTCAGATATATGCTCTCATATGTGACCTGCGTGTAACCTCACTGTATTAAGATACTCAATAATCCTCCTAATTGAACGAAATCGCAACACTCATATGGGACCTGCGAGTCCACACTGCTTTTCGAAGTAATGATGAAAAATATACAATAAAAATATATTTACAAAAAAAAAAAAAAAGTGCATAATATGAAGGGCCAACCCATGACCGTGTGCGGCCTGGGTACAAGGACACAGTGCTGCTTCGTCCTTCCACCTATGAAAGTCTTCCAGAAGTTCTCATATCCTCCTCCTGTACATAATTTGCCCGCACTCACCACTCCATATAAATTATAATAAAATGGGGGGGGGGCGGAGTCTGACCGCCAAGCTGAACAGACGTGCAGGGAAGGAGCTCCTGCCGGGCGGGTAGAATAGCCGACGATATCGGAGGCTACTCAGCCCAAAGACACACTGGGGTGCGATACCCACATTGGGGGTGCACCAAAGACTCGACAGATACATTCCTGAAGCCTGTCGGAGCCCAGAACCCGAAAAGCAACCTGCGGCCTACAGGAGTTGGGGCCGGGGAGAGGCGGCCGCTCTCTTCGACACCAGATCCCCTCAGAGGCGCTCCTGATCTCCCACCCCCCTCACCCCCCCGGACTGGTGGGGGATATCCCGGTACCCACTAACCAAGCGGACCGACACGAAAATAAATGACCGCAGCTTCACAGCCAGCAGAGGCTCCAGCCTGCCAGGGCACACCCAAGATGGCCGCCCAGCAGGGGCCAAAGAGCGGGAACACTAGCAGCCGTACACACGCTCGCCAACTGGAAGCTCTAGACCAACTCTGCTCAAGCTTCCACAAAATCCTATGTGACAAGGGGATGTCCTACCGTCAAGCGGCTCGAATGGTGGCCTCTTGGCTCCGTCCGGAGACCCGCCGCCACCATTACGGACTCCCACAACAAGCCTTCAGGGCGGCCACCCGACCAAGCACACAACGACGACTGCAAGGGCGGGAAACCTCAGGCGTAAGCACCCGCACTCCCACAACCCAGAGCGGGACCTGCCAACCTGCACAACTTGCCCCACACACAGCGGCCCCGACAACCTCAGGCCAGCAGAGCACAACCCCACACAGGAGGAATTGGATCCGGAAACTACAAACCCGGGGCGCATTGATGCTACCTTCCAGGGAGGCCGAGAACAAGCGAGACGCCAGGCGCAACCCACACCAAGCATTGCCACAAAGATGCAACCAGGCGATCAGGAGAAATCCCAGGGAAGACATGGATCTGCCAAGCCGAGGTATTGGCTGATCGTGCTACATACCCTTGAGCAAGGAACCCATGTCCCCTAAAGGACTTGCAGTCAAACCCCAGCCTGCCGGTACCAAAATAGCTGTTGAAAAGATATCATAGTCACTCCCATATAGCTGCCGACTGTTTATTGTTTCTTGCTTATTCGTTCTAAAACTGGCGGTGAGACTGTTGGTACCTAAAGCATAAACGCTCCTAGCTTTACTAATGCACAGCTTTACACTTATAACCTTAAGCGCAACTAGTTTGGCTATATACGCATATCTAGTTTAGCATGTTCCACTACAAAATACTGTTGTCTACTAGCCTATATTTGACTAAGCTTGCTATTAACAGTGGCATTCAATATAAGTGCCTATGACATGTAATCGCTAGGACAAACCTCGTTCTATTATCATTTATAGGCACTGTACCGTTTTCACCATTGTTTTTCCATGTTATTTAAAAAACAAAAAAGTGCTGAACTGTTGACATTTTACGCCAATCTTGCCCTCAACCTCAATGTATATTTTCGTTTAAAAATGTCACTGTGAGCTTGTTAACTAAACTATGCACTACAAAAATAAAGAATTCAAAAATATATATATATATATATAATAAAATGTGCCATTGCTAATCATCTGGCATGCCTAAAGTGATCATAATTAGAGGCCCAGAATAGAGGTGGATTGTTCCGTGGATGGAATAAGGTGCCATCGGTTGTTACTGCCACTCAGAGGAGGCGGTATTGGAATACATCCCAGACGGAGAGGCCGATTGCAGGGGACACATCGACTCAGTGGGACCAGTGTAGGAATAGATCTATTAATATACGTATTTTGACATTCTTTATTTTCAAAGTGCAGAGTATATGCTTTAGTAATAAGATATAACATGAGACATGAAAACAAGATGTAGGTATGAGAAGTCAGGATATGCTGCACTGTTTTTTGCTTGTTTTCTGAAAAGAGAAAAATAAAAGTACAAGAAAATGGATTGGATGTTTTATATTTACTTCTACTACTGAATAAAGGAATTCTTTTGCCATTTTCCTTTAAATGTTATTTACCATTTTTAAATATATATGTTACTAAAATATATTTCCTTTGCTACTTGGCTTTTTACTACTAATCAAAAGAAATCCAAAGTGGGGATTATACTACCAGAGCTGATACCATCGAGCAGTAAGCCTGCTCTATGCTGTTACTCCAAGTAAATCCGAGGTGGGGATCATACCACCAACGCTATATCAATAGAGCAGTGTTTCTGCTCTACACTTGTGAGTATTACTATTATAACTCTTTTATACTCTATTTTATCACAATTCACAGCACTATTGTTGCCTTTTATCTTCCCTTTGGAGCTTTGGATTACCAGACTGTGCTGACGGATACATCTTCCACCATCCCATAAGTGGGGATTATACTGCTGTATGCTCTTCACACCAGAGCTGACCGTAGCTCTTTTAAATGTGAGTTATCTACCTCTTGTTACTTACTGCACTTTTGGACTCTAGACGTACTGCACTATTGGTTGCTTTCTGCCTCTTCTCTGTTTCATATATACGAACTAACACCCTGAGACATATCCACTCCCATTGAAGAGAATACGTCTTATCAAGTTTCCCTGATTACCTACTGCTACTCTAGTGAGACCTCCTACCCTTTCTAAGACTATTTTATTTGTATTGGCGCAGCCCTACTCCATCTTTTTTTGTGTTGTAATTTGATCCATTGAAGGACTTGAGGGGTTTTCTTTAATTGGATTGCTGCCCATTCTGCATATATTGTGTGTTTATTAGCACTGAATTCCTGCTGTATTCTGTGTATATAACAATATTCGTACAGAAGAAACAAAGTCTATCCATAATAACACACAGATAAACTACAGCATTGGTAATACAAATGTATTATTCCTAGTGCTATCGTGTCCGCTATGTGTTTAGTTTACAGCCCTCCCCCCCTTCTCCGGGTGCATGAAAAGGTAGTTTACTTAATTTTCTCCCATGCTGCACCGCCTGGACATACCTTCATGATCTCTCAAATGCCCAGGCCTTGCAGTTTCTGCAGTTTTTTGCTAAAACAAAACACATAATGTCAAACAGACACAGCAAAGGTCAACAGTGTAATATCTGTCCCATTAAATACAGAGTATAAAACACTACAAAACAGTTAATCTAGGATTCAGGGCTAAGGGGTAAAGGGCAGTGACATTAGAGGATACAGCAGGAAGTATATATGTTTGCAGTAATATCACAAATATTTGCTGTTATAGAATGTACTGCGTATGTATATAAAGGTAGACAGAGTGATAAACCGCGCTCTATAAAGTGAATATACAGTGCTGATAGTGCAAATGACAGAGGTATATATACTTATATATCTGATGACATCTGTGACTTTAAAGTAACTTGAAAAAAGATATACACAAATAGTGCAATATGTAGCAGTGTTATGGTACTTTTTGAAAGTAAACCAAAATGTTCAAAGTCTATCTGTTCCTGTCCAAATCAATAAAATTAAATTGCGTATATACGCTGAAGTAATTAAGTCTGACACACGAGGTTCAGGTTAAAATAACTTCGAGAAAGTTTATTGGCAAGTGAAGTAAAAGCGGGCGCGCAGGCCCTTTTAAGAGGCATTTTGCGTCATCATTGATTATTAGAATATCAGCAAATAAACATCATCAATTGGATTAATTGTTAAATGACGGAGTTAGTGTCTTACCTATTGGTTAGTAAAATTAAGAGGTTAGTCCCGTGCCCACCCATCAGAGGTGGGATTATTCTGGACACGGGTGGGGGACAAGGGGGTCCTAAGCGTCATTTTACACGGTCAGTGATATCAGGCTTTATGTCCAGGTGCAAGGTCTCTTATGAATAGAACATTTCATTACTACTGTGTTCTGTGGCCTTCAAACTGTACTATCTTACAAGCTCTTAAGGAGTAGCCAGCACCTCCTGGTACTTGTCCTTGAAGGAAACACGGTCTTTGTCTACTGTATTAATTGGGTTGAGAAGTTCAGTCACGTAATGTAGTTTTAAAATGAACAAGTTAAGTCATGAGGACAAAATGGAGGATTGAAGAAGTCAGGTTAGGAGGACAAAATGGAGGACGAAGTCACAGTATAAAGTTAAAATGGAGTTAGTACAATAATTCAATACAAGTACAATAAAGATTTTTAATAATTCCACATCAGTCCCCCCTATGAAATGTTAGATTCTAAGAGATAAAACTTTATTATGTTAGTATCAGAAGACGTGTTAACCCAAAGGCACAGAAACCCCGTGGCTGCTAGCTAGATGTTAATGCAAAGTGCAAGGCTGTCCCTAGATCTGACCCTAATAGGCTAACCATCCGTCAGTATGGCTCTCGAACGCTTCACACCCAAGGGTATCCCATGGCAGCTAACCCACCACTTCTCCACATGGGGCCTTTACCATTCACTGACAGATGCTGTCCCTAATCTAGTCCCTTCCTAGAATTCCTGCACTTTATCAACAAAGGGGATAATTTGCAGCGGCAGACAGGGTGAGTTGATGTCTTGGAATTCTTGGTCATCAACTTCGAGATGGGTCAAAGTGGGTGCTGCTTGGTCAACAGTCTTCATGAGGGATTTTCTCAGACATGGGAGGACACAACAAAAGAGAAGAGCAAAAATAAAAAGAAAAATTAGTATAGCCATACCAATCTGCATTAAAGCCTTTTGCCATCCTGTCATCCAACCAAACCATCTTTCCCAGGGATCTTTTATCCCAGAATTCCTTTTTAACTCTTCAGACAAGTCATTTAATTTTTCTATAGCTAGTGTGACTTTACCATTAGGGCCTGTGTTTTCTGGGATGTAGGTACAACATGTCATAGTGTCGGGCAAAATCTTACAAACCCCTCCTTTTTCGGCTAAGATCATATCTAGGGCCATTCTATTCTGAAAAGTCATTTGGGATGTGGCCTGTAACTGTTCGGCCAACCCCTGGAGGGCGTCTCTGGTGTAATTGACAAAACGCTGTTGATTATAATAAATGTAATTTATCCAATTTAGATTCTTGTTTGCGGTAACTATGGTAAAAATTGATTCAAATCCTGCAGCAACTTCATCCCTAGCTTTAAACTCGTTGGGCACCCCCCTGGGCACTCCAATGGCATCAATATATACATGAGGATCAAAACTTCCTTTCACTGGGGCGTCACGTTTAACCTTAGTGTGGCTGAACTCATGGGTGTTGAGGTGTGTGTCAGAAATAATATGTATAGGCATAATGGCCTTAGTCAAAGTACACTCTCCCCACCATTCTGTGTCCATTCTGGATCTTAGCTGTAAATCCCCACACAACCAATAAATGTCCCCTAGTGACCTAGTGTGATGTTGCAGCAAACGTACAGGGACAGTTCTGTATGTAGCACAATAGCCTTTGGAAAAGTTACCCACAAATTTACCAATACCATCGTACATGGCATAGCAAGTGTAATTACCTTTATATACGGTAATACCATCAGGGGGTTTGACATCGTTGGCTAGGAGAGGATACTCCTTTGTCCATGCAATACATATGGACCTGTTAAAATTATAGTGATAGGCAAAAAGGCTTAAAATACATTCTTCTATATCTACAGGTAGGATTAAAGGTACGGTACCCAGGTGAGGCCGGGCACCTCCACACACGTAACATGCAGTTCTATTATGCTTATTAGCATTATATTTCATCCATTCTAACCATAAATTTACATCATTAAAACCTGTTTCAGCAGCCATGGTATCTTCAAAGGTGGGGTTAGCAATGGCCATCATGTCTTGAAAGGTCTGGATATGAGGTTTTAATGGGTTAGGGACCATATGGGTGGCCCCTTGCCACTCAGAAGAGTTGCACATATCTTTAAGGTAGAAATGCCCTAATTTTTGGTAGGAACCCTTTTTCCAATACATTCCCATCACATACTGGTCTGCATCTGTTGGGCTTGGATGCTCAATGTTAAGGATTAATTTCATTGGTGTACTCCCCCCAGGCTTTCTCAAAGTCATTCTCTGGAGGAGGGATCTACCATGATCATCTACTTTAGATACGGCACTTTTTGGTTTGTAACCCCAGGCAGGCCCGGCATTCCATCCCGCCGCCCCCCAATGGTCACAATTGTGCCCCCATTGTTTGTCAACTACACAAACATATGGGTCTTTCGAATGAGGGATATCTCTATAGATGCTCTGGATTTGTGGTGTGGGAAATGGGCATTCTACAATATCACAATAGTCAAAGGTATAAGTAGCCACCTGGGTGCATGATGAATTATACCAGAAGGTGTACCCACTAATGTCTTTGGTAATGGCTACTTGCTGGGCCTTCATAAGGCTAATTAAGGAGAAGATGTACCAGAGATACATGTTTGTGCGATATTCGCTTCCTCTGGGGCAGGAGATTTCTTGCAGTGGGAAGCGTGGACCCAATTTGGCCTACCGGCCAATTTGACGGAGGTTGCGGTAATCAGGAGAACTTGGAATGGACCGTCAAATCTTGGTTCTAGGGTATTTTTCCGCACAAACTTCTTGATCAGGACCCAATCTCCGGGAAGCAGGTTATGGGAACCTGTATCCAATTCAGGATCTGGAATTGAAGAGAAAACTTGGGCATGTATTTTGTTTAAAACACTTGCAAGTTCAGTTACATAATCTACTAAAACATCTGATTGGAGCTGTAACTGCTGTGGATAATAACAACCTAACCTGGGTGCTGTCCCAAATAGAACTTCATATGGGGACAGTGAATGCTTCCCTCTAGGTGTGTGCCTAACACTAAATAAAGCTATTGGCAGGCTTTCTGGCCAGGGCATCTTTGTTTCTTGTGACATTTTTAACATTCTGGTTTTTAGGGTGCCATTCATGCGCTCCACTTTACCACTACTTTGTGGGTGGTAAGGGGTATGGAAGGCCAGAGTCACCCCTAGAGCAGTCCAAATTTCTTTAGTCACAGTTGCTGTAAAGGCTGGGCCTTGATCACTCTCAATGACTTCTGGGAGTCCGAATCTGCATACAATATCTGTAATTAGGCGCTTTGCGGTTGTCTTTGCAGTGATATTGGCCACTGGGTAGGCTTCTGGCCAGCCTGAGAACATGTCCACTATTACTAGGGCATATTCATGGGGCCCACTCTTGGGCATTTGGATGTGGTCAATTTGAATTCGCTGGAAGGGGTACATGGGCTTTGCCAGGTGTTTCGCAGGCACCTTAATTGGTCTTCCTGGATTGCATTTTGCACAGATGACACAGGCCTTGCAAAAGCTATTGATCAATGTTGTGATTCCAGGTGCTTCATAATACTTCTGTATGAGGGCGGCCATCAATTCTTTTGACAGGTGCGCAGGCCCATGTGCCCATTGGACCACTGCTGGGTATAAATTTCTGGGAAGACAAAATTTGAAGTTGTTGTAATATATTCTGTCCTTTTGGACAGCTCCTTTCTTTTTCCATTTCTGGATTTCCTCAGGAGTGACTGCAGCTTGTTGTTCTTGTAAGATTCGCAAATCAGTAGGAAGAGTTTGCAAAGCAAAAATAGGGACTTCTTCTTCTTCTTCTTCTTCTTGTCCGGACACTTCTTCATCCACTTCCTGCAAATCCCTGGCCGCTAACTTAGCAGCTTGATCAGCCAAATGGTTGCCCTTTGCTTCATCTGTATCCAATTTCCCATGGGCCTTGACTTTCAAAACGGCCACCTCTTTGGGGAGTAGGAGGGCATCCATTAGCTCCTTGATTGCAGTGCTGTGTTTGACTGGTGTACCGGCGGTGGTAAGAAATCCTCTAGTCTTCCAAATAAGGCCGAAGTCATGTGCCACACCCAGAGCATATCTTGAATCTGTATAGATGTTGGCACGTTTTCCTTCGGAAATTTTGCATGCTGAAGTCAGAGCCTGTAATTCAGCTTCTTGCGCAGACATTGCTGGCGGTAAGGATGATGATTTAATGACTTCATCTGTTGTGGTTACGGCATATCCTGTGTGATATGTTCCTCCTTCATCGGCATATCTCGATCCGTCCACAAACAGGGTAAAATCCGGATCTGGTAATGGGTTCTCATGCACAGTTGGTAAGTGCACTGTTTCCATTTTCATCTGTTCAAAACAGTCATGAGGTGTTTCTGGGTCATAATCATTCTTTATGACCAGGTCTTGAAATTCCTTTTCCAGGAAATGGCGTGGCCATGCTTCTAGAAGGTCAGTTGTTGGGTATTTGGCAATACCGTTTTCCTGTAGCTGTTCTTCATTCATGGTGGCCCATAGTTTTGCCATGGGCCCAAGGTCATTCCATGACTTTGTCTTCAACTTGGTAACAGGAATATGTGGGATAGCGGTATCCCAATGGCGGTAGAGGTAGTTAAGTTGTTGAGGTAGTTGGACCAAGACCATGCTATTACCTTCAGAGTCGCAATAAAAGTCTTGTGCAGTGAGCTTTACATCGGTCCAGTGGTAAAGCTCATCTTCATAGCAAGGTTCGGGAGTAATATTTGGCTTGTACCACATGGTACAGAAGGCGTAATCCGGGCCTTCACAAAGAGGTGTCTCATCTTCATGAAATGACAAATGTGGATGCATGACTTTCTTGATACATCCACAGAGCAGGTAGATGTAGGTTTCATCTGTGATAAATCCATAATAGATACCCCCCTCAGGGAGTGGAAGAAGAGTGGATGGATTAAGCACTTGACATCTTTGGATGGAAATGTTGTCAGGCAAAAGAAGATGACACTGTAGGCGCAGGTGTCTGGCTGGAGACACGTGCTTGAGCTGGACTTGGTTGACGATGGCAGAGATGTCATGAGGGGCCAAAACAACCAGAGGGTGGCCAAGGACCAGGTCTGAGGTCCTCTCTATGAGTTCTCTTGCAGCAAAAACAGCCCTGAGACAGGAAGGAGTCCCTCTGGCCACAATGTCCAGTTGACATGAGAAATATCCAATAGGCCTCTGGCGGCCTCTTAGGTCATTAGTTTGGGTGAGTACTCCTGTTGCGTGGCCTTGTCTTTCAGAGACAAACAATTTAAAGGGTTTGGAGTAGTCAGGTAGGCCCAAGGCAGGAGCAGAAGCAATGGCCCGTTTTAAAGCATCGAAATTGGCCAGGGCTTCATTGGTCAGACAGAACGGGTCAGACTTAAGAGCATCATAGAGAGGTTGCATAAGCAGAGAGGCTTCTGGGATCCATGCTCTGCAGTAGGAAATGAGGCCTAGGAAGGCATGAAGAGACTTTGAAGTCCTTGGAGGTGGAATGTCCAAAACAGCTCTTACCCGGTCCCGAGTAAGATGTCTGGTACCTTGAGATAGGCAATGTCCAAGGAAGATCACTGAAGATTGACAGAATTGTAGCTTGATGAGTGAAGCTTTGCATCCTTGTTCTGCCAAATAGCAAAGGAGACTAAGTGAACACCTTTCAGTAGTGGGTACATCATCTCCACATAGCAAGAGATCATCCACATACTGAAGCAGGACAACTTCTGGGTGCTCAGCTTGCCATGGGTCAAGGATGGTGCCCATGGCCTTAGCAAATTGACTTGGAGAATTTTGTGCCCCTTGGGGCATGACAGTCCAGGTATACTGTTGCATTTCATGAGTGAAAGCAAACAGGTATTGACAGGATGGGTCCAGTGGGACACTGAAAAAGGCATTGGCCAGGTCAATAACTGTAAAGAATTTTGCAGATGGTGGGACTCCAGAGAGCAGAGTATGAGGATTTGGTACAAGAGGGGTGTCCAGGACGGTAGCTTCATTAACAGCACGGAGGTCCTGGACCATCCTGTACTTCTCTGGTTCACCCTTTGGAGTTTTCTTTTTCACAGGAAATAACGGGGTATTGCATTCAGATTTACATTTTACCAGGGCACCCTTCTCCAAGAGTGCCTTGATGTGGACAGAAATTGCAGCGGACTGTGCTGGTTTTAATGGATATTGTGGTTTTCTTGGTAACTTAGCTCCTGGAATAAGCTTTACCACCACAGGGGGAACATTTAGGTGACCTATGTCCTCTGGGCCTGAGGACCATAACTTAGCGGGCACCTGTGTTTTTAATTCCTCTGGGAAATTGGACCTTAATTCTGCTGTCCCCTCACGGGGCTTTTCTAAATGCAGCATCAGAGGCAAAGAGCATAGGGCTGAAGTGTCTGATACAGACAGAGGTGTAAACATTTCTACCTGCCCATCCGGGGTAAAAGTGATGGATGCTTGCAGGCGTGAGAGGACATCAGCACCTAACAGGTTAATGGGGCATGTGGAGGATACTACAAAGCGAGCGAGCAGGCTAGAACCAACTCGCAGCGGAGTTGTTAAAGGGCTACGTCTTGGCTGGCCATCCACTCCAACACAAGAGACATCAATACTGGACAGGAAGGATGGGTCTGGCAGGTCTTGTTCTCGTAGAACACTACGGGCTGCACCTGTGTCAACTAGAAATGTGGTGGGGTGGCCTTCAATGGGTAAAGTCACTGTGGCAAGTGGCCCCCCTTTGTCCCCTGTAGACACTGCCATGACAGGGGTCACAGACACAGGCTTGCCAATTTCCTATTCATCGGGTTCCTCAACTATTGGAACCTGTTTGGTGGCTTTGGGAGCCGGGGCAGGCTTGGGTAGTTTTCTGGGTTCCCTTTGCTCCCTTTTAGGTTCTGGACAGTCATTCCTAAAGTGACCCTTTGCTCCACAATTAAAGCAATGTCCCCCCTCCTCCGGTCTGGGACCTCTTGGGGCTGGAGCGGAGCGGGATACCATGAGAGGAGCTGAAGTAGGTCTCCTTGGGGTCTGAACGGATTCCAAACCTCTAGCAACTAAAAGCAGGGTATCCAGGGGAACAACCTTATATTCAGGGCGTGCGGCAATGATTCCCTTGCGTATAGAGTCTTTAACACCTTGGACAAACGCACCTGACAGCATTTGTGAATGAATCTTATCTGTAAGATCAAACCCCAAATCTGTGAACATTTGATACAGTCTTGCATGAAACCTTTCCACTGATTCTCCTTTATCTTGAATAACATCAGTAAGGCCAGCAGCCTGATCCGCAAGTTTGTCCTTAGCCCATTCTCTTAATTGGGTGCAAAAAGTTACTCCAGAGGGGTAATCAACATCACTGCTGAGCAAATCTGTACTGAGGTGTCGGGCCATACTTGGCCAATATGCATCCCCTGCTTTGATAGCACAAATGCTCAGCAAATCACGCCATGCGGCGGAATAAGTCTTTTGAATTTGAACTATCCCTCGGTAGAAGGGCATAGGCTGTTTTTCTGGGTCAGGGAGTGATTTCATTAGAGCACTAGCTTGAGTGGGATTGAAAGCAACATATTTAGGAGGGGCCTGTTCTCCCCGACCCTTGTGGCCAAAAGGGTCATCGATAGAACGGTGAGTTGGGGCTCCCGCGGCAAGCTCCGATGAGACATGGGACACCCTGTCCATCTCGTCATCATCGAATTCTATGATATTGGCTCTTTTGCGTGGTGCAGGGCCCGAATGAGGTGAAAGGATCGGTGGTTGGGAACGAGCCCCAGATGCAGGGGTGGCTAGTGAGTCATAACCTGGGGATAGGTAGTCACCGGGGATTACCGGCATCAGGGCCGAACTGGGGGCCGCCATATTGGTGGCCGGAAAAGGTGTTACATTAGGGTTAAGGGAAGGGGTGGCGGCCATGTTAGATGTGGGCACACCCGGAGCAACCTGTGCCGGACTGGGCATAACCGGAACCTGGGGAGTGGCTTGGGGAAGGGGTAGTGGATATCCGGGATAGGGCAGGGCCATGGGATATGGGAAGGGGTAGGGCCAGGCTGGGGAGGGAAAGGAGGTGGGGTATTGGACTGGGGCGGAGATGGGAGGGGACGGAGAGGGATTGGTAGGGGTGGGTGTAGAGGGAGGAGCCGGGGTGAGTGTGGAAGAGGTGGTTAGCTGGGCGGATGAAGAGGGGAGGGGATCACTAATGGAGAGGGAGTGTGGGGAAGGAATGGCAGATGAAATGTTAGGGGAAGGTATAGCAGGTAGCGTAGGGATGGATGAGGATGATGGGAATGTTAAAGATGGGGCAGGGGAAAAGAAAGATCCATCAGAATTCAGGACCGGGCAGACAGGGGAGGTAATGGGATGGGTATTGGGAGTGGGGAACATAGTCAGCTGGCTATCACTTATTGCTGACTGAACCTTGGGGATAGACATTCCCTGGGCGCCGGTTTTGGGCGCTGGCTGGGGGTAGACCCCAGCAACACAATTATTATGATACACAAACAATTTCACACCTTTGTGATTTATCTCTTCCTCAACCCAACCTTCTAGCTGAATAGCCTTCGCTACTCTATACCATGCTTCAGCAGTCTTTAATAAACCATTATCTGTAAGCTTGCCTTTCTTTTCTGTCAGTAACCTACGCCAACTTTCTGGTTGCAATCTTCCACATGTCGGTACAGCAATTCTACATACTTTTGCAATTTTTTCAACACCTTTAACCATTTCCTCACCCTCTCTGTCTTCGACTAAATCACATGCTAACCAGCCCTTACTGGGCTTGCTTAAATCCTGTCCCATAATCCCTTTACCCCTATACCAGCGTCCTAGATATAGGGAGAGAGAGGGAAAACTGAACAAGAACGTCTACAATGCTCGACTGCCACCCGAGAATCGTGGGATTTTCTCAGGTGCGTCTTCCCAAAACGTAGACTAGTCACTGAATCCGCCTACCCGGGGTGGTAGACACGGATTGGAGCGAAGTGAGAAGTGTGTGACCAATCACTTCTCTTTTTAAGAGGAATGGGAGTGGATAGTATAATAATATAGGAAGTATAGAAAAGATGAAAGACAAGGAAAATCCTTAGAGACAGACACAGGAGTTCATGAGACTCCTAATTAGACAAACAAGACAACAATACAATTGAAATACAGTGCATGCATCACAGTTCAAATGAAATCAACAATAATCCCTTTCCTTTACTCGTGTGCTTACTCCAAAGTCACCTCCCTCAATCCCGTAGTGTCTCCGCTCGGAGAACGACTTTCGTAAGTCTCACTACCAGCGGCCACGGAAAACAACTGACACCGGTCCGAGTTCCGTCAGCCTCTCTCTACTCTGTAGTCCACAAGAATGTGGCCACGTCTATCCTCACTCCCGTAGTGCCCCTATAAAACCCACTTATAAGTCTCACTACCACGTGATGCGGAAAACAAGCAATGCCTACTTGAATCCCCCCAGGAAACAAAGTCCTCTGCCACAAGACTAAGCCCCCTCACAAATAAACAGAAATACCATGTGCACAAAGAAGCTAGCTAGGCTCTCAAAGTGACACAAGAAGGATCACAGGAAATTATGAGTCTACACAAAATCCACAGTTCCAACACCCCTCTTTTTCCTTACAGCCACAGCCACGAGGCTCCTAAAAGAGGTAAACAGGTAAAGAAGACCCCCAGGAACGCATCCGCAGGTCAACCCCTCTTTTTCCTTACAACCACAATACCGTGGTTCCTAAAAGAGGTGAAACAGGCAACAGAGACCCCCAGGAACGCATCCGCAGGTCACCCCCCTTTTTCCTTACAGCCACAGCCACGAGGCTCCTAAAAGAGGTAAACAGGCAAAGAAGACCCCCAGGAACGCATCCGCAGGTCAACCCCCCTTTTTCCTTACAACCACAACACCGTGGTTCCTAAAAGAGGTAAAACAGGCAACAGAAGACCCCCAGGAACGAATCCGCAGGTCCACCCCCCTTTATCCCAAAAGAGGTAAAATACAAACAGATAGACACACACACTGAAGACCCAGGCAAGTCCCCTCAGGTCCACCCCCCTTTATCCCAAAAAGGGGAAAACAAGCAAGACAGAACCCCAGGCAAATCCCCTGTAGGTCCACCCCCCCTTTATCTCAAAATGGGGAAACAGGCAAACGATTCAAACACACCCAGGCAACAGATAGACTAAAATGCAGGTAAACAAGTGAGTAACGAGACACCGGGCAAGATATTACCTGTCTTTGATGTCCTCCCGGGAAGCAGTCACAGACACGTGGACGGGTCAATCAAAGGGGCCGGAACGTACCGGTGGCTCTGCAGAAGTCTCTACCGTGTATCTGGAGGTGATCAGTCTCCCTTCCTTCCCCCTGGATTCCTCCGTCCACCCTTGTCTTCCTTAGGACGGCTCACCGGCCGGACATAGCCCGATGCCCCACGTTGGGCGCCAAGTTGTTATGGTACTTTTTGAAAGTAAACCAAAATGTTCAAAGTCTATCTGTTCCTGTCCAAATCAATAAAATTAAATTGCGTATATACGCTGAAGTAATTAAGTCTGACACACGAGGTTCAGGTTAAAATAACTTCGAGAAAGTTTATTGGCAAGTGAAGTAAAAGCGGGCGCGCAGGCCCTTTTAAGAGGCATTTTGCGTCATCATTGATTATTAGAATATCAGCAAATAAACATCATCAATTGGATTAATTGTTAAATGACGGAGTTAGTGTCTTACCTATTGGTTAGTAAAATTAAGAGGTTAGTCCCGTGCCCACCCATCAGAGGTGGGATTATTCTGGACACGGGTGGGGGACAAGGGGGTCCTAAGCGTCATTTTACACGGTCAGTGATATCAGGCTTTATGTCCAGGTGCAAGGTCTCTTATGAATAGAACATTTCATTACTACTGTGTTCTGTGGCCTTCAAACTGTACTATCTTACAAGCTCTTAAGGAGTAGCCAGCACCTCCTGGTACTTGTCCTTGAAGGAAACACGGTCTTTGTCTACTGTATTAATTGGGTTGAGAAGTTCAGTCACGTAATGTAGTTTTAAAATGAACAAGTTAAGTCATGAGGACAAAATGGAGGATTGAAGAAGTCAGGTTAGGAGGACAAAATGGAGGACGAAGTCACAGTATAAAGTTAAAATGGAGTTAGTACAATAATTCAATACAAGTACAATAAAGATTTTTAATAATTCCACATCAGCAGCAATATTTAATGTTTGGTAAAGTGTATAAAGTGCGCACTCACAATTAATTGAGCTACTGAGAGCTCTGCTGATAATCGCCTGGACGGTACAATCCCCGTCTGTGGATGTATGTGGATCTGCAGTTCTTATCCTCCAGTATAAATGGGGAGACACAATAAAAAACTTTATGGTGTAGTATGCACAAGCATAAATAAAAAGAATAAAAAAGTGGTATCCTACTTACAATATCCAGAGCATGACTTGCTCTGGTATGGAGAGCGTTGGTGGTATTATCCCCACCCAGGATATGCAGGATACACCAGGAACGTTGATGACAGGAGAAAACGTATATATAAAGTAATAAAAAGAGAATATCTCTTTAAAACTATAGATACTTTATTATATATATATATATTCACCCTGTTGGGCTTCTTCAGAAGTATGATACTTCTGAAGAAGCCCAACACGGTGAAACGCGTTAAGTATTGTTACTAAGTATTGTTACTGCTACTGTTATTACCAATATTGCTTTTACTATATATATATAATAAAGTTTCTATAGTTTTAAAGAGAGATTCTCTTTTTATTATTATTATATATATATATATATATATATATATAGGAAACATGGGGGGATATAAATATATCCGTTTTCTCCTGTCATCAACGTTCCTGGTGTATCCTGCATATCCTGGGTGGGGATAATACCACCAACGCTCTCCAAGTCATGCTCTGGATATTGTAAGTAGGATACCACTTTTTTTATTCTTTTTATTTATGCTTGTGCATACTACACCATAAAGTTTTTTATTGTGTCTCCAATATATACTGGAGGATACTAACTGCAGATCCACATACATCCACAGACGTGGATTGTACCGTCCAGGCGATTATCAGCAGAGCTCTCAGTAGCTCAATTAATTGTGAGTGCGCACTTTATGCACTTTACCCAACATTAAATATTGCTGCTACATATTGCACTATTTGTGTATATATTTTCTGTTTTTTTCAAGATACTTTGAAGTCACAGATGTCATCAGATATATAAGTATATATACCCCTGTCATTTGCACTATCAGCACTGTATATTCACTTTATAGGGCGCGGTTTATCACTCTGTCTACCTATATTTGTTCTCTTGGTGAGATTTTTGGGAAGTCTCACAGATTCTCTGCTGCCCATTCCTTTTTTTCACTGTGTAGCGAGCGCTTATTTCCTGTTGTATCCGTATGTATATAAAGTATTCACGTTATGTTTTCATTTACGGGCAGCGCATATTTATATTATATTTTTATCACTGAATATGAGTGTGGGATTTAATGAGATCAACTAGAACAGAATGGGTGAGATGGATGAGTGTGAGTGTGAGTCGGGGTAAGTTGAGTGCGCAGGAGGCAAGATAGCAAAGAGTGGAGAGGAGGAAAATATACATACAGATGGACATCACTGGCGACAGGGTTTGTTATCTGATACCTGGTGTTTATCAAAAGGAAAACATTCACTGTTGCTTTCCATCAAACAACCACTAGGTGTCCACCAAGGGCTGCCTAAGATAGGAATCAATCAGAGTTATTCACGAACGGGAAAGTTCAAAGTGAATTTCAAATTTATGCCCAAAATAGCCGTTCTGGAGTCATAGCTGATATAGAATATTTTTCCAGTTTGTCTATTTTTTACCTTAAATGTAAAATTCAATTCTCAGTTTAATGAATAGCTCTAAATAACTAAAGGGGCCGTGCTAATATTGAGCAAAAGAATATGATCAGACAATAAAAGTGACAAAGGTTTACACCAATCAAATAAACTACCGTGTGAATATGAAATCGGGACAGGTGGGCGGGCATCAAGGGGGCATTGTTGGAAGGTCCCGCCAAAAGTGGGACAGTTGGGAGCCCTGAGCCCTGTACATTGAAGAAAAAAAAGCTGTAGTGGTTATGGTGTCTGGATAGGCAGCCCAAAACTGAGTACCTGCAGCCTGACAGGCAATCATGAGAACGAGCTGTGTTAGTTGCTATAGTTCTAAGCCAATCTCAGGACTGAGTGTATGTTCAAGGTGTTAAAGGAATTTGGGGTAATATTTTTGACCCCTACAGAACCAGGAATCTAGCAGAAATGTACCACATCAATCAGCCTTTCTGTTATTTTAGATCAGGTAACACTGTGGAGATCCAAATGAACCAGACCATTAAATGCTATTACAATCATCAAGTCTAAATCAGGCCAGTGACAATATTTTGAGAATAATTCATGTACATAGCTTGAAGCAGGCTTTAGAGATAGGAACTCTCCTAGTGAACTTACTCAGGATTCCCAACTTCAATATTTCAACGCATTGAATAAATTATTCATTAACTCCTTCCCTCCCAGATACAGTATGCAGCACAGATGCCTGATTTTACATGAACAAATAAGTACATACAGATTCAGGGGTATCATGCCCACACTCCTAAAATAGATATATAAATATATTATGGGCTGATATGTATTAACATATCGCTACAAGTGGTTGAGGAGCAGCAGGATAGTAGTGTTTTGTTTTTACATCAGGCGACTCGTTCTCAAAGTAACTGCCTGTTGTAGGCACGTAATAGATCACTAATATAGAGCTCCTCAAAACGTCTCAGGGAGGTCCCTTAAGCTGTCAGGCTGGTCCTACCTTGTGACAGTCAGAAGGGGGTGCTTGACAGAGGGTCAGTGCTGTACCTCCATTGCTTAAAGAAGCACTATAGTGACATTAATACAAACGTATTCCTGTCACCAAAGCTGTGAGAGCAATGTTTAGGTCCGCGGCCCCCCTGTCAGCTAAGTAAAAGGTGAGGTTACTCGCCTTTATCCCAGCACCGCACTGGTCCGTCCCTGTTCCACCTCCTTGGCTGAGATCATCAAAATTGATGGTCTCAGCTAAACAAGTGCTCTCCCATAGCAAAGCATTGGGAGGATATCGCTCATGATCGGCAAGACAATTGACTCAGTGCATCTCTATGGGGAAAGTACAACAGTTCCATGCAAAGCGTGGAGACGCTAAACATCAGTGCTGCACACTGTGCAACACTGACCCAGGAAGCACCTCTAGTGGCCGTCTGAGTGACAAAAAAAGACAGTGTTTACATTAAAATTCCTGAATGGACAGGCTATAGAACCATAACAACTAGATTAAATTGTAGTTGTCCTGGTGACTATAGTGTTCATTAAATACCTGGCTACCTAGTGTGTTCTTGTTTCCTGCAGTTTTTGCATGACAGCCCAGCTCGCATCCTTAGGGAAGAAGTAACTGAGTTTTGCTTTGGGCTCAAGCTCCAAGTGTTTCTGAAAGTGAGCAATGCCTGGCCCCAGAGTCCTTCCAGCTGTAATGACGCAGGACTGATGCAACCTTACTTGGCCTGTTTGCGTTGCATCCTCAATCGTCATCACATGCACACATTTGTGTTCAGATCAGATAACGAATAATGATGAGGTCAAAAAGCTCTGGCCTATTTATTCTGAGTCCACGTCTAGATAGTTGTCCTTTAGTTGTTCCTTTTAACCTTGTGTGTCCTGTTTTTTTAACTAACCTTGCTTATTTTATTCATTGTGCTATTTTCTGGTGTCCTGACCTTGGTTAGCCTATCCTTTTAGTGCACCTCCAGCTTCCCTGATATTTTGACCATCTACGAGTATATTTTCACTGATTCTGTAATATTTTGGACTTAGCCTGCTCATTCTAAGGAATACACCTCAATCTGTCTGTGTTTGAATGGATTAATTTAAAGGGTTACTCCAATAAAAAACTGTGCTTTAATAAAACACTGCATTTGATTACAACCCTTCCAATCCTGCCCCCCCCCCTCCAACTTCAAAAGAAATAATTAAAGCTAAAACATGCCTCCTCTCAGCCTGATCCTCATTCACTGATGTTCTCAGGGAGAGATATAGGGGAAGGACAGGCTGTAGGGGGAGAACATGGACAACATGAAGGGGGGGGTCTGTACTGCCATTGCACGCCTGTCTCTAGCATGCTCTCCATCGTACATGCTTATGGACCTCTAGTTCCTGCCTGGCTAATGATGCCCCAATAATATTGCTGGAGGTGGAGTACACCTTCGGCAGCAAAGGGGTTAACCTATGTATGTGCAGCTTTTCATAGCAAAACGTTGCACACACAGACAGGGCCGCCACCAGAAATTTTGGGGCCCCTAACTCAGCTCAGGGTCTGGGCCCCCTGGGGCCCGCCTCCAAATACCGCCCACTGGGTCCACACACAGACACAAACGCACACACTGATACAAAAGGACACAGATACATACTAACAGACACACATACTGAAACAGACATACACGCACAGGCCCGGACTGGCCATCGGGCATACCGGGCAAATGCCCGGTGGGCCGCGATGGCCGTGGGGCCGAGGCCGGCAGGGGAGATC
Source organism: Pelobates fuscus (assembly GCF_036172605.1). Classification (NCBI taxonomy): domain Eukaryota; kingdom Metazoa; phylum Chordata; class Amphibia; order Anura; family Pelobatidae; genus Pelobates; species Pelobates fuscus. The sequence continues at coordinate 369,748,602 of NC_086319.1, read as the reverse complement.
ACAGGATCTCCCCGGCCGGCCGCTGCAGGGCCAGCGCTACCCGAGTGCCGGCCCTGCATAGTGCCTCCATGGGCCGGTGGGGAGATCAAAGATCTCCCTCACCGGCCCAAAGGCACTGAGATGCGGCCGCCTGGGGAGTGTGGGAGGGAGGGAGGCAGGAGAGAGGACCCGGTGAGCTCTAGCCAGCAGCTCCGCCGGGTCCTCTCGCGGGATTCTGAGCGTTGCCGCGGTTACCGCGGCAATGCTCAGATCTCGCGAGAGTGAACTCTAGCCTGCAGGGGCTAGAGTTCACTCTCACCACTGGACCACCAGGGAAGGAAGCACCCTCCATTACAGCACGGCCCTCCTCATGGCAGAACGGACCCCCCTCCCTCCCCTACCAGGATAAAGGTAAGAAGGGAGGTGGGGGGGTCATATAACTTGTTTTTTTTAAATGTTATTAATAAAAAAATATTTTTAAATTAAAAAAAAAAATACACACACACACACAGCACCCCCAGACACACACACACAGCACCCCCAGACACACACACACAGCACCCCCAGACACACACACAGCACCCCCAGACACACTCAGCACCCCCAGACACACTCAGCACCCCCAGACACACACACTCAGCACCCCCAGACACACACACAGCACCCTCAGACACACACAGCACCCCCAGACACACACAGCACCCTCAGATACACACAGCACCCTCAGACACACACAGCGTACCCTCAGACACACACACAGCGTACCCTCAGACACACACACAGCACCCTCAGACACACACACAGCACCCTCAGACACACACACAGCACCCTCAGACACACACAGCACCCTCAGACACACACAGCACCCCCAGGCACACACAGCACCCCCAGACACACACAGCACCCCCCGACACACACAGCACCCCCCGACACACACAGCACCCTCCGACACACACAGCACCCTCCGACACACACAGCACCCTCAGACACACACACAGCACCCTCCGACACACACAGCACCCTCAGACACACACACAGCACCCTCAGACACACACACAGCACCCTCACACACACACACACAGCACCCTCAGACACACACACAGCACCCCCAGACACACACACAGCGCACCCAAACACACAGCACACCCAAACACACACAGCGCAGCACCCAAACACACACAGCGCAGCACCCAAACACACACAGCACCCTCACTCACACACAGCACCCTCAGAATGGTTGGGTGGGGGTGGCGCGGGGGGGAGGGCGGGCGCCTGAGTTTTGTCCTGCCTAGGGCAGCACAAAACCAGGATACACCTCTGCCTATATGCACTCTTAATCCTCTACACACACACACACACACACACACACACACAATCTCCTATACACACTCTGGGTCCTTTACACAGTAGATCTCCTACACACACACACTGCACCACCTACACACACACTACATTCCTTGTCAGCAAACACATACAAGATTCTCTAAACACACCCTCTCTACAACCCCTACACACACTACGTCACCTATACACACACACACACTATAGCCCGTATGCACACACTCACTACATCCCCTATAACACTATGCCCCCTATACACACACTCTCTACAGCCCCTAGCCACACATATTACACCACAAACACAAATGAAATTGACCTATTTACACAATACCACACCACACTCTACACACACGCAATCCCACAAGCAGGCTCCAAACATATGCACCATACACTGTCCTGGCCCTTTTGTCCTCTGGTATCCCACTTGTGGAGACACCACAGACAATTTAAAAGCAAACACAGGGCAAGCATGTTAATAAATTTGCTTGCGCTGCGCAGAACAAATGCAGGGCCTTTTTCTAATGCCAGAGCTCTTCAGCTGGGCTCTGCGCATTGAACTAACATGCTCACTTTGAGAGGGGGGCGTGCTTGTCATTAGTGATGACAAAACACACCCTCTCTGGCCCCACCCCCTTCTTAGGGGGCCGCTCTGATTAAAAAATGCCCGGGCCTAATTTTTGTACTGTACACGCATACATACTGACACACACATACTGAGACATACACACAGGCATACATAGTGACAGACAGACACATACTAACATACATACAGACACACATGCAAGAGGACATTAAGACACATACATACATACATACATACACACACACATTCATACATACAGACACTGACATCCATACACACATACATTCATAATGGCATACAGACATACACAGACATACATTCATAATGGCATACAGGCATACATACATACAGACATACATATATAGACATGTATGCATACAGACATACACAAACATACATAGACAGACATACATACATGCAGTCAGACAGACATAGACATACACACAGACATACACACAGACATGCATCCAGACATACATACATACATAGACATACATGCATACAGACAGACATACACACAGACATGCATGCATACAGACATACAGACATACATACATAGACATATGGACAGACATACATGCGCAGACCGACATACATACAAAGACAGACATACATACACAGACAGACATACAGACAGACATGCATGCATCCAGACAGACATACATACATAGACATACATGCATACAGACATACACATACAGACAGACAGACAGACATGCATACAGACAGACATACATACACATACATGCATACAGACACACAGACATACACACAGACATACAGACAGACATGCATGCATCCAGACATACATACATACATGCATACAGACATACACATACACATACATGCATACAGACAGACATACATGCATACAGACATACATACATACATACATAGACATACATGCATACAGACATACACATACAGACAGACATACATACATAGACATGCATACAGACATACACATACAGACAGAGACAGACAGACATACATACACATACATGCATCCAGACACACAGACATACATGCATACAGACAGACATACACGCATACAGACAGCCATACATAGACATACATACATGCCGCCGGGCCCGTGACAACTGTTATGGTTGTCACCCCCTGATGGCGGCCCTGCACACAGACTCCAGGGACCATGACCACTTCAAATCCCTTTAGTGGTCATGGTGCTTTGAGCAACCCTTTCGAGTGACTTACCTCCAGTTATTGTCTGATTTCATACCTTGTTAAGTTTCCTGCTTTTCAAGAATGACTTGAATGTCTGGCCGTGGTCGATTTCAGCATTTAAAGATAAGTACCTGTCATTTGTCCAGTTTGTTCAAACACTTGTACTTTACTTCTGATAATATCTGACCGCTGTCCTGAAATTCCTGCTATACACCATCATTCTGCCACCTCCTCGCCTTTCATCTACCTGCTATCACAATTAATTCACATATTATTGTGTTGACCGAGCTATATACAAATAATCAATATCTGTTTATAGCATGGCTCTCACATGGAGGCAGAAAGAGACAAGGGAACTGCTGAGCTCAAGTAGGCATACCTAGAATCTCTAGCGTTAAAATGCAAATGGGCAAATTACTGTACGGTACCCATGTATAGATTCCCTGATTTAGTCTGCTCCTACACCCGGCCATCCTGTAACTATGTCTATGTTGGGACGTTTTGTGTTTATCTCACATGAATAATTTAGGATTGCTTATTTCCTAATACTAGATCCTTTTATAATAGTCATTTTATTACCCACATAATTTTATTACCCCGTTGAGTATGTTGTAGAGTGGATACTACCTATACTGTATTACCAATTTGGTATATGAATTTTTTTTTTTTTTGTAAATTCTTTATTTCAAAGATTTTGCGGTTGTATCGGTGTACAGAAAGGAAGGGTCAGGGGTTAACAACATAACATAGCGAACTTGCGCAGTACATATACATTTTGCTTCTTAGTTGTTATATCCCCTTTCCCGCAATTAGCCTCCATTGTTGCAGCATGTATAGTAATGATAAGCATATTGTGTGTGACTTATGAGTAGCGTTTTTCAAGTAGTTCGACCGTGAGAAGTTAATTAGTCAGGTAATTGTCTTCAGTTCGTCTCATGGATTTCCCTGAGTAAACTTGTTTCGGGTCTCGTCGGGTCTGTATCTCCGAATTAGATATATCGGATTTGGTGTAGTCAGGCGTGGGAGTGGTGCAAGTTAACTTTAGTCCTCTACCCCTAAGCTGTCCTCGTATCACGACTGGTTTGGATGATTATTGTCTAAGAGGTAGCAGGCGTCTAATTAGTGAGGGATACATGTGAGTACCTAAAAATATTGCATACCATTTACCTATACGTCTGTGAACTTTCCAATAAATATTAACTTACATAAATATTTTTATACATCTTCCCAAAAATAGGATTTATGACTCAAGTTGTCCATGGGTGTCACAGTAAGCTATTAAACTACAGAAATATAGGTTTCCGGATGAGTTCCTAAGCTGACTGTTGTGATTTTATAAGAGGTTCTGCTGGAGAGGGGGGGGAGGGGGGGGAGGGACTGTCGTGGGGGGGTAGTGTTCTTGCACAGTGGCTGTAGTGGGGGGAAGGGGTACTGGCTACAGTGTGGAGAACAAGAGCAGTCGTTGGGGGCTGTAGAGGATGTAGTGGGAGGACAGGGTCTGTAGTGTAGTATAGGGGCTGAGGGGCATTTTTAATAAACAAAGAAAAAATAAAGTGTATTCCCCCCTCCCTGACTTACAGGCCTTGCTAGAGATCTCCACATCAGCTGTCATCTTGCATGGCCCCGCAGCAGGACAATCGGCAGGCCGGTGAAGGGAATCTTGGAGAACATTTACAATTAGGCTATGTTGGCCTCATATTTGAAATTTACTGTAAATTCACAACTATTCTCACTTTAGTAACTAACCCTGATTATTTCAAATGGTGTGTAACCCACATTTTCAAATTAATTTACTGCCTAATCTGATGGCGTAAGTTTTATGTACTGTATTACGCATCTTGCCTTGCCATTATTATTCTAAATATTAAAAATAATTATTGAAAATGGAACTTTGGTTTCTACATTGCTTAAAGACACACCACCCCCTGCTTCAGTAGCCACGGCAATTATTAACACTAACAAGTTTATGGATGAATTGAGCGCCAGGTCCATAATACCTCTGTTTCCTTCTATAACAATCAGTATACTTGATCAGAGTGCTATGAAACCAGTATACCCTGAGGCCGTACAGCACTGTGGAAAAGGTTGGAGACATATAAATAATTGGAATTGTTAACATTGCACAGTTAACTGTTTTGACCCCTGTGGATCTACATTGTAATTGATTGTAATTATTTTTATAAGGCTCAATGCCATTATTATAGATAACCCCTTAAGGGCGGAAGTTCTGAACCAAAACAAAACCCAGAATTTGAGCTCTAATTGACTTCTTTCGTATTAAGTGCACCCATACTTATTACATATCATTTTGAGGCAGTATGGCAGCCCAGGTAATAAAATTATCACCATTGGAGCGTACCATTTTCAAAAGTGGACAACCCAGGCTAATCATAATGAGGTATATTGAGTTGTTTGAAATATAAACGTTTTCACAAATGGCAACATTTAGTGGTTATACTTTTATTTCTGATTTTTCACACACATGAATTTCACTTTCACATGACATTTCATAAGCCTGATCGGTGTTAGTGCATGGTCTCATGAATATAGCAGTAACTATATATAGCAGTAATGTTTTTTATGGGGAAGTCATAGGGCCAAATGTATTACATGCCCTTTTCAAAAACTGAAAATTTGACAAAGTGATTTTCTGGGCCTATGTTGCCTTTGAGGCAGTATGACAGCCCAAGAGAGAAAATTATCCCCATGATGGCATATCATTTTTAAAAGTAGGCACCCCAAAATATTCCGAATGGCGTAGTTTGGTCTAGCCACGTTATCACAAATGCTGGCCAATTTTAATGGTTATATTTTCATTTGTGTTTTTTCACACACATGAATTCCATTTTCACTGAAGATGTCATAATCCTGATATGAGTTAGCGCCATGAAGCCTTAGTATTTTTTATTTCGCATTGTCCCATGAATGTAACAGTGCCCCCACGTACTGGTTGTGCGAGTTTGTTTAGTAAGTCACAGGGTGACATATTACATGCTGGTTTAGCCCTTTAAGACCGTAGGGCGTACTATTACGCCCTATTTTAAGCGGCTCTAAACGCTGCAGGGCGTAATTGTACGCCCTCCGTTTTTTTCTTACTTACCCGGTCGCCGGCGATCCCACGCCGGCGATCGCGGTTGGGGGGACTCCCAAGGAGCCCCCCGCGGCACGTCCGCCCTCCAGCAGCCCCCCCGGCCATGTGAGAGTGAGGTCCTTGCGAGGACCTCACAATCACATGGCCGGGTTAGCTGGCTGAGGCATTGCCAGCAGGGGGACCAACTGTAAGGACAGTTAGTCCCCCTGCTGGCTGGAAATAAAATAAAATTAATCAGTGTAAAAAAAATATATATATATATATATATATACTTAGAACATATATATATATATATATTATATATATATGATCTAAGTATATATATATACACACACACACATACACTGTCTAGGTGTATTTTACTATTAATATATATATAATTATATATATATTAATATCAAATTACACGTAGACTGATACTGATTAAATATATATATAATTATTGTTATATATATTTATATATAATATAAAAAATTAATATGTAAATACGTAAAAAAATAAAATTAAAAAAATAATTACAAATAAATAATTAAATAATATATAGATGCGTGTTATTTCGTTCTAACTGTATTGTGATATTAATATATATATATTTATATCAAAATACACGTAGAACGAAATAATATATATATATCTATATACATAAATATATACGTATATATCACTATATATATATATACCTATATATAAATAAAAATATTTAAAAAAAATTATATATATACACATATGTATATATATATACATATATTAATTCTACATATATATTTATGTAATATTTTTACATAATTAGGTATCCTAATTAATTACAATTAGCGGGACCTGCCTGACAACCCATGCCGAAAGTATAGGGAATTTAATTTGCTAGCACTATATTTAACCCTATAACTTTCCAAGACACCATAAAACCTGTACATGGGGGGTACTGTTTTACTCGGGAGACTTCGCTGAACACAAATATTAGTGTTTCAAAACAGTAAAATATATTACAACGATGATATCGCCAGTAAAATTGACGGTTTTCGCATTTTTCACGCACAAACAGCACTTACACGGACGATATTATTGCTTTGATAGGTTTTACTGTTTTGAAACACAAATATTTGTGTTCAGCGAAGTCTCCCGAGTACAACAGTACCCCTCATGTACAGGTTTTATGGTGTTTTCAAAAGTTACAGCGTCAAATATAAGGCTTGTGTTTCATTTTTTTCACATTAAAATTCGCCAGATTGCTTACGTTGCCTTTGTGACCCTATGGTAGCCCAAGAATGAAAATTACCCCTATGGTGGCATACCATTTGCAGTAGTAGACAACCCAAGGTATTGCAAATGAGGTATGTCCAGTCTTTTTTAGTAGCCACTTAGTCACAAACACTGGCCAAAATTGGCGTTTTTTGCATTTTTCACACACAAACAAATACTAACGCTAACTTTGGCCAGTGTTTGTGACCAAATGGCTACTAAAAAAGACTGGACATACCCCATTTGCAATACCTTGGGTTGTCTACTATTGCAAATGGTATGCCATTATGGGTGTAAATTTATTTCCTGGGCTACTATACAGTCTCAAAAGCAACGTAACCAATCTGGCGAATTTCAATTTCAAATGTAACACGCTATATTTGACCCTGTAACTTCCCAAAACACCCTCAAACCTGTACATAGGGTGTACTGTTTTACATGTGAGACTTTGCTGAATACAAATATGTATATTTTATTGCAGTAAAAGCAAACAGTATTATGACATTGACAGTTAAAATGTCATGTAGAACTAAAAAAAATAAAAAAAATTCTTATTTTCTCCCCTTTTTTTCATATTAAATTATGTTTCATAGCTAAATATTTGATATTAAATGAAAGCCCTGTTTCCCCTGAATAAAATGATATATAATAAGGGGGGGGGGGTGCATTTAATATGAAAGAGGTGAATTACGGTTGGACAGACATATAGCGCAAATGCCAGGTTTTGTTTAAGTTTTGTTCTGTTCACAACATGTACATTTGGCTCAGTCCTTAAGGGGTTAAAATGTGAAAATGTGACAAATTGATTATCTGGACCTGTGTCGCCTTTGAGAGAACATAGCACACTAAGAAAGAAAGTCACCCCATGGTGGCATACCATTTTAAAAATTTAATGTATTTTGAGTTGTTTTGTAACTTGAGTTGTTTTTGTTGCAGAACCAGCATATCCACTTTATAATGGATGGGCTTAATGTAAAGAGGGACTGGCCAATGTCAGAGGGATTCAGAAGTCATAATAGTCCATATAACTTGCCAATACACTGGTACAGGTAACAAAGTGTAATCAGGGCAAGCCAAGGTCAAAAATCCAGAATAATCATATACACAAATCATATACACTAACAAAGTCACATACAGAGTGATTCAATAGTTCAGCTCTGTCTGGTGAACTCTGAAACAGTTTGTTAAGCAGACAGCAAGTAGAGATGGACAAGACGGGCAGTAAAAACTAGAGTACTTTCAAACTTTTTTTCTTTGCAGGAAACGTGACACTTTCTCTGGAGAGGATTCGGGAAGGGAAGTGCTTGTCCCAAAGTTTCTGGACATCCTGTGAATAAGGAAAATAATAGGATTTCCCTGTGGCTGCTCGTTTATACAGCACAAATGATTTAAAAAAAAAAAAAAAACACAACCGTGGTTAGGTACAGTAGATGGCCATTGTTTTATAGCAGCACTCAGCCTTTCGTTTAACCAGGTTACAGTATCTCCCTCTCCATCACTCTGCTTCAACAAATCCAAAATGTTGCTACCTGCACACTCGTTAATATGCCTCATTCTGCTAATGGCGACCCTTTCTTCAGAAGCTCAACTGGATTCCGTTATGCCGTCAGTCTTCAAATGTCTTACCCTCGTGCTTACTTTCCTCCACAACCTTGTTCCCCCTACTTCTCCTCAGTCATCAGACCACTTTCCAGTAATTATACTAAATCAATCAGACAGTATTCATATTATATTTCTCTACTGACTACTACTGTTTTCTAGATACCATGTTTAAGAGATCAACCTCCCTTCCCTTCACTCTTTTTACCTAAATCTTGTTCCTTCCCTCATTCTGAGATTGTTACTAACAATAGTATTTTAGGAAATATTTTGAAGTCTAATAAAAGTTAAGTTTTAAATATATTCACTATACTTCCACTTCCCTACATGCCGTTTTCAACACACTCATTTTTCTTTTTCTTTTTGCTTATTTCAATTATTCGGGTTATCCCCTTTAGGAGTGTTTGCTATTATCTAGCTTATTCCTTGCTTTTTTGTATATAACCCAACTAGTTTAATCTCATCTACACTAAATACTCATTTCTTCAACGCCACCTTCCCATCTATGTAGGTCTCTGACCAAGGGTCCCACATGATTTCTTGCCTCTAACCAAACTCTTTGTCTGTCTTCTATATTTCACTTACTATACACTCATTGTCTTGTGTTTTCTCCACATTCTATATATATTCACTGTATATGGGAAACTGCTTCTAGATCCCATCTTCATTATACTCAGTGTGTACGCTATACTGATTATACATGATTATATTACTGACTCTAAAAAGTACTCATTATTTGATAGGTGCTATAATCCCCAATCCTACATTCTAATAAGAACCAAGCTCTGGTAAATATGAAGAAGATAGTGGGGTCTACGTGTGTTTTTAATTTGTATATATCTCTTAGTTTGTATATATTGCCTGGCGTTGATAGATCTAACATGCCCCGGGAATATTATTCCGACAATGTAGTTCTCCACGATATCACCACATTCAGTTATTAAATAAGCTTTGCATCCACTTTCCAGCTATTCCCAGCCAGTTCTATATTATATGGCCAGCATGCCTATCAGATCTAATAACTAGCACGGCCCTCAAGGGTTATGACATTTTCTCGTTTATCTTTTTTTTGGTGGTTAATACTCTATACCCTTTGTTTTTTTTTGTGTAACCAGCATATCCTATATAACGAAACCTACAATTAACTCTAGTTGCCTAAGGTTAATAGCACTGGGTGACCGAGCTTGCTTAGAGTATGACCTAGGTTATCTGATTTAAACCTGGGTAGACATGAGTTAATTCCTTCATACTTCTGCTTAATTCCTTCATACAGAACTGTTAAGATACCGAAGGCATTCCGTTTTCACTTCACAAAGTCAAGAAACCCATTGTGTAATTGCTACCATATACATTTAAAAGTTTGAATTAAAAATGCACATTTTATTCCACTGCTAAATAGGGAGATGTCATAATAATGCAGAGTTATTTCAAGAATGTATGCAATAACACAGCTTACAACATTACAGGAACACTTTAACTTTGTGAATAAATATATATATTCAGAATACATTTTCCTCTTTATTTCTAGATTATTGCCCCTACAACATAAAAAGAAAATTTCACATTTGATCCAGTGCCGTCCCACTATGAAGTCATCACTTGTTATGAGCCTGAGCCAATCCAATGCTTTTTACAGCGATGCATTGGGTCCTGTTGCAAACCACACTGCAGCATTTCATTGCTCCTTATAGAGCAGCTTTATCACAAGAAGAATTATCAGCGTTTGGAGATATGCTGGGTGTATTGACTTTAAATTATTCAGTGTCTTCACTAGGAAGTGCCTCTAGTGGCAGCGTGATTGACAGCTACTAGAGGCATATGGATTGACAAACTTAAGCATTGCTATTTCTTACAAAAGGCAATGCTTACATTTGTCAGACTGCAGGGACAGGGTTTTTACACCAAAATTAAAATGTAGTGGTTTGGGGGCTTTAGAAAGAGTGCCATTAAGGTAGGGGTTAGGGTTAGACTTAGGGGAGTTAAGATCTGGGGAGGATTAGAGAGGTTATAAAGTGTTTTGTTTTAGGGTGAGCTAAGGAGCTTAGCCAAATATTTAGAAAGACTTTACCTGAGAGTGGTGGGAATTAAAGTCCACATCACTTTGAAGTCATGTATCCCCCTCAGTGGCGGAGCTAATGTAGAGAGGGCCCTGATATCATACTTTACATTTTTTAGCCACCCGCCTGCTTGCATACCTTTTGGTTGCAGGAGGGTAAATTCCCTAAGGTCCAGATCTGGCAACTGACTGATGGGTCTGGTCAAGCATTTCTCCCCTCCACCTCTTTCTGCCTCTCTGCATGGCGCTCTCTTATGTAGTAGGAAGTTACCAGAACTCACTTCCTCCCAGCACTGCCGATCTCACATGGGCCGGGTTAAGCTATTAGAAAGTCAAATGCGCCCGGCCAGGACCTGATCAGAAATGCCCATTGGGTATTTATGTCCCTAAGTGTGAGGAGCAACCGATGAGCCCCAACAAAGTTGTGTGCTCAGTGCAACCACACAGCCTACATCACCAATAGTTCCTCCAGTAATAACCTCAAGCCCTCTAAACCTAAGTAACCCTAATCCTACAGCACTTTATAACGAGTGCGGTATCACTGATACTTTTAACTACGCATCTTGTTTTAGCTGCCTTCACATTTGCATTGCCCTATATATCTGATATTTCTTTTAACTTTTATTTTAACTTAGCTTTTCCATTTCAAGTTTTATAACTGAACACATTGTATTTACAAGGCCAACTAGTTACCTACTCTAATGTTAAGTGTATACTTGAGATATGTGCCAAGCTGCACAGCTAATTATCTTGCAGAATGAACATTTTTAAGAATAGAAACTGGTTCTTTTTTTAGATTTTGTGATAGCTGAATAAACACTGCAGTATTCTGATACCAATAGTATCATGCTAAATTTAAAAACAACATTAAGTAGAAGGCATGATGACTTTACCATGATGACAATTAGTTTTAGTAAAAATGAAGCAATTCTGGAGAAGTGAATATTTTTGGTGAAGTCAGACTAACCTCAGGGAAAATAATCAATCTTTAAAGTGTGTCTGTCATGTCCAACACATCTTGGTGTCACTTTGTAGAGAATAAAACGTCCGATACACGTTGTGATAGTTAAATGGCTAGCACAATGTACAAATGTAACGTTATTTCACAATTAAATATTCTGACCCTCTTGGAGGTCAGAAGTAGCTGTGAGCACCTATGTCCAACCCAATTTTCAATTTAGTAGCATCCCGTAACTCCTAGAGTGCACCCACACATCATAGATTTTGGGATGACACTTGTGCCAACTTTGGTGGAGAAGCTGTAAGTGCAAACTTTTTATCTGTTTTGGACCATATGAGAAGGAAGTAGAACATCAGTTAAAGAGACACTGTAAGCACTGTAACTGCTTCATCTCATTGAAGTGGTTATAGTGTCTGGCGTTCCCAGGCACCATCCCTTCATTGTACATCCTCAGCAGTCTATCCTCTCTGTGCTGCTTGTACTAATGAGGAAGTATTAGCCTGGGCAGCAATGTGTGACTGTGATTGGCTGACAGTGTCACAGTACCCATTGCTGGTATAAATTGGTCTGGCTAGAAGGAAGTGTGTAATTTATCCCTTCACCTTAGCTTCAGTAGGTGTTGGGGCCATGGTGGTCAGGGACTCTTATTTAGTGTTAGAATGTTAAAAAAAGGTTAAAAAAAAAAAAGGTTTAACATTGAATGGAGTGCGCAGTGACTGCGCGGTGAGATTAAATGGTTATACGGACTACAGTGTCCCTTTAAGTATTTGAGGATGACAACATTAACATATATACCCCATGATATTTTATAAACAATTAAAAGTATATCACCCGGTAATAGGTATATTTTGTCTTCTATTTTAACCCCTTAAGGACTCATGACATGTGTGACATGTCATGATTCCCTTTTATTCCAGAAGTTTGGTCCTTAAGGGGTTAAACAAGCAGAGGGAAATTGGGAGATCTAAGCTAAATAAGCCCTGAATGAGCAACATTCCTGCTGTAATTAGCAGTGATTACATCTCTCCCAGCTGCATTGCATAATGTTAGGGGCATGTACTGTGAACAGTTTGTAGAGGCATTTATATAATGTCACCCCCATTCTTTACCCTTCAGGAGTCTGTAAGTCTCGCTGATACAGTGTCAAAAATTTGTTGTAAATTAAATCAGCACCAATGTATGCATTCTGATTGCCCATTTGTTTATTTTTTCATGAACTACATACTTAAATGGACACTATAGTCACCAGAACAACTACAGCTTATTGAATTTGTTCTGGTGAGTAGAATCATTACTGTCAGGCTTTTTGCTGTAAACACTGTCTTTTCAGAGAAAATGCAGTGTTTACATTACAGCCGAGTGATAACTTCACTGGCCATTCCTTAGATGGCTGTTAGTAGACATGTGCAATTCGTTTCGGGACGAATATGACGGGTACTTCCGAAGTGCCGAATTACCGAGATCCCGAAGTTCCGAAATTACCGAATTTCCGAAGTGTCGAAGTGCCGAAGTTCCGAAGTTGCTGAAGTTCTGAATTGCCGCAGTGCCGAAGTTCCGAAGCACAGTATTGCCCAAGTACTAATATACTTACCCAGTGAAAGAAGAAGAATGTTACACTGTATACAATTTTAAATAAAAAGTATACAAACATAGCCAGGATTCAGCTGTAAGCATTTGCAACACTTACAACAATCAAGTAACATACATTCATTTAAAATGTAAGTTACTTGGCCAGTCAGTGTAATGACAGGAATGAATAAGTAGATAACTCCCTAATTCCCACGGTATTAGGGAGCTATCTACTAAAAGGCTGAAAGACCTGAATTGGTCTTTCAGACAAATTTACTAATACTAAGTAAAGATTACTTAGTATTAGTAAATTATGCCCCTACTCGCTATACCGCGAGTAGGGGCATGTCTATTAAACAGTGAGCAGCCTGTAGCTGCTCACTGTAAAAAAAAAAAAACATTTCCCCCTCCCCCTCCTAACCTGAAGGGGGGACCTATTGCCCCCCCCCCTGAAAGGTGGGTGGGGACCCTAAAGTAAAGTAATGGGGGGACCTAAATTAGCCCCTGACCCCCACCCATGAGCGGTGGGTGGGGGCCCTAAATTAGAATGAGGGGGGAGGACCTAATGTCCTCCTCCCTGGCCCCCACCCCTGAGCGGTGGATGGGGGCCCTAAAATACTAATTAGGGGGGGGCCCCGGTATAGCGTTATAGCAAGTAGGGGCACAATTTACTAATACTAAGTAATTTTTACTTACTATTAGTAAATTTGGCTGAAAGACCAATTTAGGTCTTTCAGCCTTTTGGTAGATAACTCCCTAATACCGTGGGAATTAGGGAGTTATCTACCAAGCGGCTGCAAGAGACGTTCCGAAATCCCGAAGTTCCGAAATGCCGAATTGGCGAAGTGCCGAATTGCCAAGGTCCTGAAATTACCGAATTTCCGAAGTGTCGAAGTTCCGAAGTTGCCGAAGTTCCGAAGTGCCGAATTGCCGAAGTCCCGAATTGCCGAAGTCCCGAATTTCGGAATGCCGAACCGAAACGAAAGTTTTTCCCATGCACATGCCTAGCTGTTAGAGCTGCTTCCTATCTCCCTCTGCATGCAGACACTGAACTTTCCTCATAAAGATGCGTTGATTTAATGTATCTCTATGAGAAGATGCTGATTGGCCAGGGCTGTGTTTGACTTGTGCTGGCTATGCCCCTGATCTGCCTCTTTGTCAGTCTCAGCCAATCCTATGGGGAAGCATTGTGATTGGCTCAGAACAACACTTCTGATGATGTCAGCAGACAGTAAGATTTACTACATTTAGGGAGGCAAGAGAGTGCCAAGGGGGCTAGATGGTGGCTCTAACACTATAGGGTCAGAAATATATGTTTGTGTTCTTGACCCTATAGTGTTCCTTTTAAAAGATTTAATGAAATATGCCCAGTACTCCAACTGAAAAAAGTATGAGCAGGGGTGTACCTAGAGCATTTGGCACCCGGGGCGGATCCTGTGTCACACTTACAGGCAGTCACACAGTCACAGGCTGGCAGTGACACACACACACAGTCACAGACAGACAGAGACATGCACAGTTAGAGGCAGACAGTCACACACACACACACACATACACAAACACACACACAGTTACGACAGTCAGTCACACACATACACAGTTACAGCCCGACAGTCACACATACAGGTACAGGCAGGCAGTGACACACACAGACACATACACACACACACACAGTCACAGGCAGACAGTCACACACACACACACACGCACAGTTACAGGAAGACATACACACACACACACACAGTTACAGGCAGACAGTCACACACACAGTTACATACAGGCAGCCACAAACACACACTCGCGCTCTCTTAATAGCAGCGGGTGGAGGTCGTGCTTAGCCCCGCCCCGCTGTCGATTAGCTCCACCTCCAATTTTCTTACTTGCGGCTGTTTTTAAGTTCTGTGGCTGCCTGTCCCTGCATGTGTGAGTTGTGCAGCCGCACAGTTCACACATCCCAAGGCCGCCCTGGTCAATGCACCCCCCTAGTGAGTGGCACGCGGGCGGACCGCCCCCCATTCCCCACCTTATTACTCCACTGAGTATGAGCACTAGGATTGGCTGAGGAAGCTCTGTCTCTTCCTAGTCTCTGCAGAACCTGCAGTTTTTCAGGACTATTGTTCTATTACTTCTCTATTTTATGTTTGTTTCTTGATTTAGTTATTTATTTTCTGTGCCTTAGTAACTTATCTCTTAAAACTCTGTCTAGATATCTTGATCTAATCAAAGATGGTTGCTGGATAGGCGGAGTGCGAGCTTTCAGTCTATTTCTGGCCTCTTGAATTAGTCTGGGATTAGCTTTATCACTGAAAATCAAAATTGCCACTAAAAATAATCTGATAAGTACAATTCATACAAGACACACCTGGATGATTAATTCCTGAAAGAGGGACCTACATCCTTCTTCCCAAAATCCTAATCCTAACTCCATGTGCGGTGCATGGCTTGCAGAAAAATGGACACTGCAAATAATAGACTTGGGGAATAAAATTTCAGGTCAGCCAAATCGAAGCATCCCAAAAACAAATTGAGGGATAAAAATAAGGGTGCAGAAAATTAAAAAAATTTATCTGATACATATTATATATCAAATATATTTATTAAATATATAATATATAGAGGGTTCTTTACTGCTCCTTTTTATTTTTACTCTATTGGTCACTTGATCTGTGGATGAAATAAAAATGTATTGGCTCTCCCCTAGCCATCATTCATCCCTTTTTTTTTGGTCCACAGACGGAACTTCGGAACACGAAACAAATGCTTGTCCATTGTCTTCTCGTCAAAGTTGGCACATGCCTTCCGGTAGAGGCTGCTCCGGGATTAAATGTGCAAACAATGTGGCCAGCGGAGGATATGCTGGGATCAATCTGTGGTCGGGCTGCACAGCTCCCTTGCCACCCTGTACTAATGCCAGGTAGCATCACCCCAGCCTGAGCATCAGTACATTTCTGCTGGGAACTGTGCAATCAGAGAACAGACTGATCCCGGCAGCAAACTACCAGACACCAGGTATCTAAATAAAAATCCCATCTGTGAGTGGATGAATGTGAGCATGTGTGTACTGTATATATAGGAATGCTAGTGTGTGCATTTGAATGTGTGTGTACGTATATGAATACGAGTATGTGTGTGTGTCTATGAATGTGAGTGTATGTGTTTGAATATATGTGTGTTGTGAATTTGAGCGTGCTTGTGAATGTGAGCATGTGTCTCTATGAATGCTTGTGTGTGTATAAAAATGTGAGCGTGTATGTATGAATGTGAGTGTGTGTGGGCATTGGTGTTATTGTCATTGCAAAAAGACACAAAAAAATGAAATCTACATTTCAGGGCGGGGGTGCCAATATATATTTCCGATCCAGGTGCCAGGTAACCTAGGCATGCGTCTGTTTCTGTGCTCCCATTTGCTGCCTGTCTTTCAGGACAGACCAGCCCAGGACTACTCTATTTATTGTACATGAATAATGTGTAATGATCAATACATGGAGGTTGATAAGCTTTCTATTGTTGCTGACTAGAGATGTCCCGAATAGTTCGCCGGGAACTATTCGCTGGCGAACATAGCTTGTTCGCGGTCGCCACGGCAGGCGAACATATGCGATGTTCGGTCCGCCCCCTATTCGTCATGAAGGTGGGAAGATCTGGGAGGGAGGGTCTGCTGTTGATTGGCTGGAATGTGTCTGCTGACTGTGAGGTACAGGGTCAAAGTTTACTCAATGATGACGAATAGGGGCGGACCGAACATCGCATATGCTCGGGGCGAATAGTTCCCAGCTAACTATTCGGGACATCTCTATTGCTGACCACCATCAAAGCTCTATTGCATTTTTTGTGTTATTTACTGAATGCCCCAATGATATGTGCTGTGTGCCATTATTATCTTTATAATCTTTATAATAATGGCACACACATATATACATCTGTCCAGATTATAAGATTGTTCGAGCAGCATTCTGATCAATATCTTGTGCATATTAACATCTGTAATAGTTTGTCTCTTTATTTGCCCTATTATATCTGTCATAAACTGTCAAATTATTTTTGAGTAGTATATTATTATTATTATTATTATTATGTTATTTATATAGCGCCATCAAATTCCGCAGCGCTTTACAATGGGTAATAATGTATCATTATTTTGTTCACTCCCCAGGTCTACACAGTAAATCAATGTATCGCTAAACATATTTTAATGGGAGTTCTGTGTATAAATACCAGCCTTTGCAAAACCTGCTGCACATTGGCATTTTAAAGCAAAATATTAATTAAATAAGTCCATTTATATTCCGAGCTGTAATGTTTGATCATTTAGAGCCAGATATACCTGGTACTTGCCTCTCAGGCACCTAAAGAGTCACAATGTTACTGTCTCAGGCACCTAAAGGGTTACAATAGGGGTGCCCAAAAGGTAGGATCCCCAGACGTAGTAGCACTACAACTCCCATGATGTTTTGTATGCCTTTATTAATGATTTAGAATGACAAAGCATCATGGAAGCTGTAGTTCTACAACACCTGGGGAGCTACATTTTAGGCACCCCTGGGTTACAATGTTACTGTCTCAGGCACCTAAACGGTTACAATGTTACTGTCATTTTGAGGGGTATAAAGGGTTACAATGTTACTGTCATTTTGTGAGGTATAAAGGGTTACAATGTTACTATCATTTTGTGAGGTATAAAGGGTTACAATGTTGCTGTCATTTTGTGAGGTATTAAGGGTTACAATGTTACTGTCATTTTGTGAGGTATTAAGGGTTACAATGTTACTGTCATTTTGTGAGGTATAAAGGGTTACAATGTTACTGTCATTTTGAGGGGTATAAAGGGTTACAATGTTACTGTCATTTTGTGAGGTATAAAGGGTTACAATGTTACTATCATTTTGTGAGGTATAAAGGGTTACAATGTTACTGTCATTTTGTGAGGTATAAAGGGTTACAATGTTACTGTCATTTTGTGGGGTATAAAGGGTTACAATGTTACTGTCATTTTGTGAGGTATTAAGGGTTACAATGTTACTATCATTTTGTGAGGTATAAAGGGTTACAATGTTACTGTCATTTTGTGAGGTATAAAGGGTTACAATGTTACTGTCATTTTGTGACAGGTATAAAGGGTTACAATGTTACTGTCATTTTGTGAGGTATAAAGGGTTACAATGTTGCTGTCATTTTCTGAGATATATAAAGGGTTACAATGTTACTGTCATTTTGTGAGGTATAAAGGGTTACAATGTTACTGTCATTTTGTGAGATATAAAGGGTTACAATGTTACTGTCATTTTGTAACAGGTATAAAGGGTTACAATGTTACTGTCATTTTGTGATATCTATAAAGGGTTACAATGTTACTGTCACTTTGTGAGGTATAAAGGGTTACAATGTTACTGTCACTTTGTGAGGTATAAAGGGTTACAATGTTGCTGTCATTTTCTGAGATATATAAAGGGTTACAATGTTACTGTCATTTTGTGAGGTATAAAGGGTTACAATGTTACTGTCATTTTGTGAGATATAAAGGGTTACAATGTTACTGTCATTTTGTAACAGGTATAAAGGGTTACAATGTTACTGTCATTTTGTGATATCTATAAAGGGTTACAATGTTACTGTCACTTTGTGAGGTATAAAGGGTTACAATGTTGCTGTCATTTTCTGAGATATATAAAGGGTTACAGTGTTGCTGTCATTTTCTGAGATATATAAAGGGTTACAATGTTACTGTCATTTTGTGAGGTATAAAGGGTTACAATGTTACTGTCATTTTGTGAGATATAAAGGGTTACAATGTTACTGTCATTTTGTGAGGTGTAAAGGGTTACAATGTTGCTGTCATTTTGTGAGGTATAAAGGGTTACAATGTTACTGTCATTTGGTGACAGGTATTAAGGGTTACAATGTTACTGTCATTTTGTGAGGTATAAAGGGTTACAATGTTACTATCATTTTGTGAGGTATAAAGGGCTACAATGTTACTGTCATTTTGTGAGGGATAAAGGGTTACAATGTTACTGTCATTTTGTGGGGTATAAAGGGTTACAATGTTACTGTCATTTTGTGAGGTATAAAGGGTTACAATGTTACTGTCATTTTGTGAGGTATAAAGGGTTACAATGTTACTGTAATTTGTGAGGCATAAAGGGTTACAATGTTACTGTCATTTTGTGAGGTATAAAGGGCTACAATGTTACTGTCACTTTGTGAGGTATAAAGGATTACAATGTTACTGTCATTTTGTGAGGGATAAAGGGTTACAATGTTACTGTCATTTTGTGAGGTATAAAGGGCTACAATGTTACTGTCACTTTGTGAGGTATAAAGGATTACAATGTTACTGTCATTTTGTGAGGGACAAAGGGTTACAATGTTACTGTCATTTTGTGAGGTATAAAGGGCTACAATGTTACTGTCACTTTGAGAGGTATAAAGGGTTACAATGTTGCTGTCATTTTGTGGGGTATTAAGGGTTACAATGTTACTGTCATTTTGTGAGGTATAAAGGGTTAGAATGTTACTGTAATTTGTGAGGTATAAAGGGTTACAATGTTACTGTCATTTTGTGAGGTATAAAGGGTTACAATGTTACTGTCATTTTGTGAGGTATAAAGGGTTACAATGTTACTGTCATTTGGTGAGGTATTAAGGGTTACAATGTTACTGTCATTTTTAGGGGTATAAAGTGTTACAATATTACTGTCATGTTCTGAGATATATAAAGGGTTACAATGTTACTGTCATGTTCTGAGATGTATAAAGGGTTACAATGTTACTGTCATTTTGTGAGAAATAAAGGGTTACAATATTACTGTCATGTTCTGAGATATATAAAGGGTTACAATGTTACTGTCATTTTGTGAGAGGTATAAAGGGTTACAATGTTACTGTCATTTTGTTAGCTATAAAGGGTTACAATGTTACTGTCATTTTGTGGGGTATAAAGGGTTACAATGTTACTGTCATTTTGTGAGGTATAAAGGGTTACAATGTTACTGTCATTTTGTGGGGTATAAAGGGTTACAATGTTACTGTCATTTTGTGAGGTATAAAGGGTTACAATGTTACTGTCATTTTGTGACAGGTATAAATGGTTACAATGTTACTGTCATTTTCTGAGATATATAAAGGGTTACAATGTTACTGTCATTTTCTGAGATATATAAAGGGTTACAATGTTACTGTCATTTTGTGAGGTATAAATGGTTACAATGTTACTGTCATTTTCTGAGATATATAAAGGGTTACAATGTTACTGTCATTTTCTGAGATA
This sequence comes from Pelobates fuscus, assembly GCF_036172605.1. Lineage (NCBI taxonomy): Eukaryota > Metazoa > Chordata > Amphibia > Anura > Pelobatidae > Pelobates > Pelobates fuscus. The sequence goes on along the minus strand of NC_086319.1, from coordinate 369,727,732 downwards.
TATAAAGGGTTACAATGTTACTGTCATTTTGTGAGGTATAAAGGGTTACAACGTTACTGTCATTTTGTGAGGTGTAAAGGGTTACAATGTTGCTGTCATTTTGTGAGGTATAAAGGGTTACAATGTTACTGTCATTTTGTGGGGTATAAAGGGTTACAATGTTACTGTCATTTTGTGAGGTATAAAGGGTTACAATGTTACTGTCATTTGGTGACAGGTATTAAACGGTACAATGTTACTGTCATTGTGAGGTATAAAGGGTTACAATGTTACTGTCATGTTCTGAGATATATAAAGGGTTACAATGTTACTGTCATTTTGTGAGGTATAAAGGGTTACAATGTTACTGTCATTTTGTGAGAGGTATAAAGGGTTACAATGTTACTGTCATTTTGTTAGCTATAAAGGGTTAGAATGTTACTGTAATTTGTGGGGTATAAAGGGTTACAATGTTACTGTCATTTTGTGAGGTATAAAGGGTTACAATGTTACTGTCATTTTGTGGGGTATAAAGGGTTACAATGTTACTGTCATTTTGTGAGGTATAAAGGGTTACAATGTTACTGTCATTTTGTGACAGGTATAAATGGTTACAATGTTACTGTCATTTTCTGAGATATATAAAGGGTTACAATGTTACTGTCATTTTCTGAGATATATAAAGGGTTACAATGTTACTGTCATTTTGTGAGGTATAAAGGGTTACAACGTTACTGTCATTTTGTGAGGTATAAAGGGTTACAATGTTACTGTCATTTTGTGAGGTGTAAAGGGTTACAATGTTACTGTCATTTTGTGAGGTATAAAGGGTTACAATGTTACTGTCATTTTGTGAGGTGTAAAGGGTTACAATGTTGCTGTAATTTTGTGAGGTATAAAGGGTTACAATGTTACTGTAATTTGTGAGGTATAAAGGGTTACAATGTTACTGTCATTTTGTGGGGTATAAAGGGTTACAATGTTACTGTCATTTTGTGAGGTATAAAGGGTTACAATGTTACTGTCATTTGGTGACAGGTATTAAGGGTTACAATGTTACTGTCATTTTGTGAGGTATAAAGGGTTACAATGTTACTGTCATTTTGAGGGGTATAAAGGGTTACAATATTACTGTCATTTTGTGAGAGGTATAAAGGGTTACAATGTTACTGTCATTTTGTGAGGTATAAAGGGTTACAATGTTACTGTCATTTTGTGGGGTATAAAGGGTTACAATGTTACTATCATTTTGTGGGGTATAAAGGGTTACAATGTTACTGTAATTTTGTGAGGTATAAAGGGTTACAATGTTACTGTCATTTTGTGAGGTATAAAGGGTTAGAATGTTACTGTCATTTTGTGAGGTATAAAGGGTTACAATGTTACTGTAATTTTGTGAGGTATAAAGGGTTACAATGTTACTGTCATTTTGTGAGGTATAAAGGGTTACAATGTTACTGTCATTTTGTGAGGTATAAAGGGTTACAATGTTACTGTCATTTTGTGAGGTATAAAGGGTTAGAATGTTACTGTAATTTGTGAGGTATAAAGGGTTACAATGTTACTGTCATTTTGTGAGATATAAAGGGTTACAATGTTACTGTCATTTTGTGAGGTATAAAGGGTTACAATATTACTGTCATTTGGTGAGGTATAAAGGGTTACAATGTTGCTGTCATTTTGTGGGGTATAAAGGGTTCCACTGTTACTGTCATTTTGTGAGGTATTAAGGGTTAAAATGTTACTGTCATTTTGTGAGGGAGCACCCTGATCCCTGTATTGATTTCAGCATTTGCCATTCCTATCTCCCAGATGAGACAATTGACCTTTCATGTGCTCTATTTATGTTGTTTTTGATATGTTAATGGTTTAATAATGGAAAACAATAAAACCATCTCCTAACAAGCTGTTTGTTGAAAGAAAGCTACTCTGTACCACTCTGTGACTCATCTCCAAGCGGATTCTGCTGCTGTCCTGCTGCACAAGCTATAGGCAGTGGCATAGCTGCGTGTGACTGTCTAACCTTATTTTACTCTGCAGAGAAAGGAAGGGAGTCATCCCAGCCCAGTGGCAGCTGATTGGCTGGCTCCTGGCCCTTTTCCTCTATAAGTACAAGAGACAGAGCTTTGTGACAGCATTCAGCACTACCAGCTGGGACACAGCACGTCTCATGCCTGCAGCAGCTGCTATTGGTACAATCTGTCCTCTCCAAGGGATGTGAACAGGACTTGAACAAAAACAAAACACATAGGTAAATACAATACTTCTATTTTTCCTTAAATTCTTTAATCAACACAGGTCTAGACAATGGAGAACAAAAATTTAAATATCTTATGTTAAGCTGTCAATATGAAACAGTGAAATGCTAGCTAGTGGCTGCTTGGATTGGGACAATCACCACACTCATGGTTAGGATTTGTCTGTGCTGGGATTGTGACAACTAGGTCCTAGACATTCCAAAGTAAGCGAGTATATGTAGGGAGGTAGTTCTGAAATAACATTGTACAAAAAATTTGGAAGTATTAAAATCCTCACACCAACTAATAATTACAGTATCTGGATAATAAATACTTTTTAGGAAAGGAAATAGTTAAGAAAAATATGTGTATTCTTATCAAGACACTGACTGTACATATTATTTTCATTTTCAGTCTGTATATTATATTATAGTGTATATAATATAACATGCAAGGTATGACTGTGTGAGAGGGCGTTAGATATGTAAACACTCATATAGGACCTGAATTGTGTATATGGTTATCATCGCCCCTGTTAAACAAGGCGACTGGTCGTTTTTTGAAAAAACATTTTTACTTGTTTTAGCAGAAATGAATAAAATTATGTGATGTAAATCACAGTGTATCCATTTATTTATTTATAAAATATTTTACCAGGATGGATACATTGAAATTTCTCTTGTTTTCAAGTATGTCCTGGGTCTTTGTCCACAAAACATTGCATTGTTACAATAGGATACAATAGTACAACAATACAATATCCAAACTATATATATATATATACACACATATACATTTAATACATAACAGGTAATAAATATATTCCGCCATGACAGGTGCATTCTGTGCTGATGTATATCACAATTTAAGTAACATTCATTAACCTATGTTTGTTTGTTTTTTACAGAATAACTGCTGGTTTGGAATCCCTGCATACATAGCACGGGACTGATGTGGATTCTGGAGAAACTTAAAACATCAGATACTTTTGGACCAGAAACTGATCTGAACATGAGGAACATTCTCAATAATAAGAGACAACGTCCTCTCACCTGCCCCAATGTCCTGACACCAGACAGAATCCCTGAATTCTGCATCCCTCCCCGGTTTCCATCACAGAGGGGAATGAAAATGAGGAGCCTTCACAGGTCTGTCCCTGACCTCAGTGGGACATCTTATGATTCAGGACTGCTCAACCTCCCAGAGAGACATTTCATCCAAGTAGAGAGTGCAGAGGACCTGCCTGAAGAAGACAGCACCAATGCTGATCCTCGGTCACAGGCAGCCTTGTCTCTACCCCACCTTCCCAAAACACAGACTTCCTATGGGTTCTGTACTTTGCTGGAAAGCCCAAACACCAGAAGGAAAGAGTCACTCTTCCACAATGACCCTGCTACTTTTCCCATACTTCTGCCCCGATCTCGTTCTAGCACCACCACTTGTCAAGGGAAAGCCTCTTCTAATAGCTTCACCATGCTTCGGCTGAGGACACTTAGCCGATCCAGTACCTTGGACAGCGACACATCCTCTTCAACAGACTCTTCACCTTTTAGCTCTCCTCTACTCCACAGATCTATTCCACGGGGCAGCACACTGCTAAAGGCTATAAGTCATGACAAACTTTTCTCCAGGGCCTTCAGGAGAAGAAAAAATGTGAAATTGAATCTTTCCAGAAATAACTCCCTGTCTGCAGATGACGGTAGCTCAACGGACAGCAGTCCCAGCATCATCCGCAGAGTTTCTGATGGGATGATGGACTCTGTCTGTCCAATGGATCTTCTATATTCTCGGGACAGACTTATGTCAGATAACTCGGTGATCTTGAGTAATGGCAGTTCACTACGTTTATCAACAGAGTATTGTCCTGTAGCCCAGAGACTTCGTGTTCGTCTTATCAGTGCTGAGGGACTCTACGATCCCATTACTGACCCGAAAACCATAAACTGCTTTGTTTCTCTCTCCATCACTCCTGGCAAGAATCAGAAGCAACGCAGTACAATCATAAGGAGAAGTCGTAACCCGATCTTTAATGAGGACTTTTTCTTTGAGAACTTGTCCGAAGCACAGCTGCAATGCCGCTGTCTTAAGTTGAAAGCCATCAATAAAACATGCGGAATGAAGAGAGATGTTGTGCTGGGACAGAGCGAGCTGCCACTAATCAGCTTCCTGTCTTTATGAGGAGAAGACAATCCTAATGTCTCCTCATGCACTTTGATCCAAAGCAGAACAAAAGGACACTCAGAATTATTTCACTGTACTGTACTTCTCAAAAGCAAACCTGATATATTGAGACATGTCTTTTTCAAAGCCTAGTAGAGGCAAAAGCCTAATTCTTTTGGATTTTTAATAGACCTGGTTTTGGAGCTATCAATTGTCAGCAAGCAAGGACATAGCACATCGCGTGTCTCTCCAAAAGCTGTGATCAATAACAACCATTGTGTTTTAAAGTGACTGAACAGTAAATATACAGGCAAACATGCCAGTCTCATTTAATTCTGTTTTTTTCAGTCTGCCTCAGGGAACAAAAATGAGTAATGTAAGCTCTTTCGTGAAAACAGTGCTGCCTACCGTAAATAGTTTTGTATTGATCCACACTTCTTATTACTGTGCACTTACTAATTGTTTTATTATGTTAATTATATATCTATATGTATTATTATATATTTAATTTATATATTTTTTTTACCAATAAATATTTGTGTACAAAAACATGTTCCCGTGTTTGAATTCTAAAACAACATAATATTATCAACACGTTTTACAAACCTATTGTGAGATTATATATTTATATCAGCAAGTCTCCTTTGGAACACCATGTTTTCGTTGGTTTCTAAATGACCAATCAAGAGAGATATTGTGGTGGTTTATATATTGGAATGGGTAATTGTAGGATGTTGGTTGATTAGGGCTTGATATGTGAACTTAGAAATAAATTATAATAATTCTATTTTCCAGAATAGAAAAAAAAAAATCTGTGATCATATGTCCAATCTAATCTTAATCCCCCGATTGAGAGTAGGTGTGTTCTTTTTAACTTGTGAAAGGGACAGTATAGGAAAAAAAATAAATCTTCCTATCTTCCTGGGATTAGTAAAGCAAATTATGATTTGTGTAAGTGCCAATGGATACCGAGTTTTTCACCGTCTCATTTCTGGTGTGATGGTTATCAGAAGACAAGCTGTGCCCCCCTCGGATGTTCCAAGTTTAGAATGGCTGGGATCATCATTGTACCTTATGTTGTTTACATGGACAGGAGCCTGTTAATTCTGCTTGGCTAGCAGCAAATCAGGAAATTTCACCCACAAACACTCTATACTAGACTACAAATCCTGCAAAAATCAAAAACCACACTTATGAATCATAATTATTATTATTATTATAAAAAAAAAATATTTAGGGTCCCTTTTAAACATGTCACTGGCTCACTTGAAATCTGAAAATCTATATTTGTCAGGATTACCAATTCAATTTCTATGGGAAAGAAAAGGTTAAACACAGCTACAATTTATGACAAAGGGGCTATAAATTCACATTGGCTCATGTGTAGTAAGATTTACAAGCAGGTGGTAAATATTGACAGAGGGGAAGCAAGATAGATTATTTTCCTGTCTAATAACAACCTTCTGTCTCACATTTTTTTCCGCATTTATGATTTGTGTTCACAGGAAGAGCACATGGACATAGTTACTCAATATTGTGATATTAACCTCATCACTGCTCATCACAGGTAAACATTTGGCCTATTCTCAATTTACCAATATCAATTTTTCATGCAAATCATTTAATGTACTTTATATGCATGAGTTACATTGATGATCAATACATCACCAATGCTACATTGAGATAAAGAATTGCCAGATCTCTCTGAATCCGGAGTGTTTTATTATTCCTTAGTGCAGCGTCCCAGTTACTGTGCTAGAGCTTAGCAATGCCCTGTTTGTTCAGCTGTGGACAAATCAAAGGCATTATATGCAATCTACAGACCTGGGGACAAGGGAAACTCCAGTTACAAAGTAACGCACATAAAAGGCTGATCTGTGATCAAACACACACTGTTTATAAACAAAACAGATGCTGTTTTGCATGTGGGTGAAACCGTGTTGAGAATATACAGAGCCCATCGTTTTTCAACGTGACTTTGACATTAGTCTAGAATGATAAGAAACTCTACTACCGCACTATGCACCAAGGAAAAGGTGTTGAGAATATACAGAGCCCATCGTTTTTCAAGGTGACTTTGACATTAGTCTAGAATGATAAGAAACTCTACTACCGCAGTATGCACCAAGGAAAAGGCTGGAGAGTACGAGTTCCAAAAACAATTAAATCAAGCCTGTCCAACCGGCCACAGGTTGGACATCCCTGAATTAAACAAAATAATTATAGAAAATAAACAGACTTCTGTACCCTGGGAACCATTTTCTTTAAAGGGGAAAAATAATTTCTCTGGAATTTAAACCAACTTATAACCAGTTATAAATTGTTCTAAAGCAACTTATAACCTGTGCTAACCTTGTTCATGAGATGCTCTGTTTTATTAGAAATCTATATTAAAGGTTTAGCCATTACATAATAATCCTGTTCGGACAAGGCAAGGTCAGGGCAAACATTGCAGTTGAAAAGGACTGATAGAAACATTGTTTCATTCTCCTCTTCTAGGCATGCTCTCTCTATGCTGACTGCCAGGTGCAAAGGACGGAGATTATTAACGGTGATAGACACGAACCAAGGTGGAGGCTCCCAGTTACAGGGATATCATTTATTCTTCAAAACTCACAAATATATTTACTTAACCAGAATATCTCTGCCAAAGATACTCTATTTTACCTGCAGAGCATTCAGTATATACAGCAGCCCACCCAAAGGTCAGTCGAAATTTGAGCAGGAATACTTTATTGGGTTGAAATGCACATATTTATACACAAACTCGAACAATACATATCCCACACTGGTGCCTACTTAGATCAAGTACCGCTAATCTAATCAAACTCCAGACAACAGGGCGTCTTAACCGAATATCCTCAAAAACATACATTTAAACATCAGTAAACCCCACATATACGTTATGCCCAAATAGCTTGTCCACAAGCGCCCTAACTGGTAAAATAGTACCCTGATACCATGCACGTTGTAAAATCACCACCTGGTTTTAGGTTTGACTGGCCATGGCTGAGGTCCAATCTGTGAAATAGGCTCATCACTGCTCCCATCCCAAACGTGGGAGGCATCTGTATGGATGATAAAGCGTTTGGTAGGGTCAGGTGCAGCCAACACTGGGTCATTGTTTGGGGCCATTTTTAACTTTTGCAATTCCCCCTCACACACCGAGGACCACAGAACCTGTTGGGGAAGGTTCTTTTATGTCGGGTCAGTCACGGTTTGGCAATGGTGTTATAGACTGATACAAATCTCCTATTGTAACTGATCCAGGAAGGCCATAACCTGAATCTTAGTACTTGGTTGAGGCCAGTTAGCTACAGCCTATATTTTAACCAGTTTGGGTCCCTGTTTTCCCAATCTTACTCGTTGTCCCAGGTACGGCTCCATTCCCATATAACACGTGTTGGGCTGTAGGGTTAGGCCTGTGGCCCAGATTCTTTCTAACACAGCCCTATGTGCAAGAGATGTTCTTCACATGTGCAGCTATAGATAGCAATGTCATCCAAATATGCACAAGCAAAGTGTTGGAGTCCATCTAGGAGCCGGTTGGCCATCCTCTGGAAAGTAGCCGGAGCATTTTTCATTCCAAACTGCATGACCTTAAACGGGTACAATTCAAATGGAGTGACAAATGCTGACTTGAGAATGGCCTCCAGATTCAGAGAGATCTGCCAATATCCCTTGCATAGATCAATGGCTTTCAGATAGTTACAGCTGGCCATTTGGTTTAGTAACTCATCTACTCGGGGCATAGGGTAAATGTCTGTCACCATATGGTCATTAAGCTTTCTGTAATCCACACAAAAACAGGTCGTATCTTCTCATTTTGGCACAAGCACTACCGGGGAGGCCCATCGGCTCTGGGAGGGTTCATTAACCCCTAGGTCAAGCATCTCTCAGATCTTCTTTAAAATATTTTCTTGTACTGCTTGGGGGATGCCGTTTGGCTGCTGACATAAAGGTGTCTGTCCTGTTGTTTCTACATGGTGGACAGCTAAGGTAGAGGATGACCCACTTGAAGCACTGTCTGTCTAATCCCCCCTTCCCTGCCTGCAAAAAACAGCTAAATTTGTCTTGTTCCTGAGCTCCCTTTTGAACTCTTGGGGGGGTCCCAACATGGGTCTGTTATCTCAGAATCTGGATAGTTGGGCTTACCTGGGGTTCCTTGAAGCGAAAGGGTCAGCATTCCGGGCCTGGAGCCTGCTGGTTACTGTGTACGCAGCATCAGGAGGTGTTGAAGAAAACTTGGAAGTGAGGTGTCTAAAGTCATACCGAGAAGTACCACACGGCTAGCAGGTCGTTCATAACTTCTAAATAACCTACCACTTCTCAATAATGGGATCAAGTACCCCAGGCAGTAGGGAGTCTGTGAATAGTCTAATAGGGCATTATTCTTTTTGACATTTTTTATTTTTAAAATGAATAAGGGTTGGAGTAACCCTGTAAACTCATAGTTGCAGAACAGGAAGCATAGCAGACTGGAATGTTTCCAATTCGGCTATATTAGCCTTGAATTTCAAATTCTCTCTTTAGTGAATAACCCTCTAAAAGGGTTGGACCCAGGTACACACAAAATGTGATGTTTCTGTTTGTATGTGAATTCTGAATAATACTTGTGCCTTTAACCACACAAACCCCCTTGTTATGTTACATTTGCTGTGCTACTTGGCCGACATAATGTTCCACTTGGCTGGGCTTAGCACTATTATTTTTATACGTCTGGTGAATCAGTAAAATAATAACCTGACACAATGACGCAGGAATAGGAGGGTGGAGATCCCCTTTTTAGTCTTCATTATTTGCTCTTCCTGATCCTCATGCACACTATTTAATTAAGATTTGCAATAAAAGACTTGTCTAAATTAGTTTACTTAGTAAAGATGACACACAATCCTTAGCAACAGACAGTGTGGGGGTTTATTGTTTTCTATTTTTTTTCAATCTGACGTGTTGGTAAAAAAAAAAAAATCACCACCTCACTGGAGTTAAGGGTCTGCTTTAAAAACAAAATTATGAACATGATCAATAATGCACTACGGAACTCGTCGGGGTCCACACTACCACACATGAAAAAGGGGAGGAGGGACCCACACACAAACTCCCCAGCACCCTATAGCACCTGAAAATAGAAACAAAATTGATAAAAATTCAATCTATAGCTCAAGGAAAGCTCACAACCGACAGTAAGGTTTAACAATAAGTAGGAACTTAAAAAAAAAACAAAAAACTGCGAAAGACAAACAAAGCAAAGTTTATTGGAAAGTACAATTGGGTAAAGAAATAACAGAACATCACAAGCTACACATAAACACTAGAGATGTCCCGAACGGTTCGCTGGCGAATAGTTCCTGGCGAACATAGCTTGTTCGCGTTCGCCACGGACGGCGAACATATGCGATGTTCGGTCCATCCCCTATTCGTCATCATTGAGTAAACTTTGACCCTGTACCTCACAGTCAGCAGACACATTCCAGCCAATCAGCAGCAGACCCTCCCTCCCAGACCCTCCCACCTCCTGGACAGCATCCATTTTAGATTCATTCGCATGCTAGGCTGAACGTGCGTATATCATGGCTAGTTGCACTGAGGGTATGAGTATATAGCAGTACATTGTTGTGAAAGATGGCTGTCGTGTTTAGGGTGTAGCTTGCACGTTATCAACTGTGTATTTATATCAGCAGCTCCACCACTAGTTATAAATCAAGTGTGAGTCGCCCCATGAGATGAGACTAGTGAATAACATAAAATATGAACAGTTAAGGTAAAGGCATGTAAGGAACTACGACAATAAACTCTTTAGGAGGAGAAATAATGACATGTTTAAACGCTTGCTACTTTACGATTAGTTAATGTGCAGAGAGCAGTTCATGTGATCAAAGGCATGGTGTGGAGGATCGGCTATAGTGGGACATACTTGGCAGGCTGCTGTTTACTGCTTGTGCTCATCCGATCCCTTATGGGCGCCAGGTGCAGACCCTGGGAGTCCCTGATACCTGGAACAACAAAGGCAAGTCTCTGGCTGAGTGCCGGGTTCGCGGCTTGAGGTGGTGGAAGCTTGTTTTGTCGGGTGGTCGGATCTGTCCCGGTGGTGCTTCACGTCCGGTGCAGGATTGTGGTGGCTTAAGGTGGAGGCGAGTGCTTGACGTGGGGCAGGCTCTGCATTTCTGTTTGTGCCTCCGGTCCCGTCTTCAACACCTTTGCGTTGGTGGATTTTAATGGGGACTGCTTTGCTTAGCTGTGGTGGAGCTTGTTGGGGCTGTGGTGGAGCTTGTTGGGGCTTCCTGCTTGTTATTTGCTTCCAAAATTGATTAAAGAGTCTGTCCAGCTTATACTCAATATCCTGCCATGCTTTGCTGGTACCAGGAGGACACGCGGCTGCAGCCATATTGGGAGAGTCGCAGATGAGTATGTCAGCCTGGGCGGCTGTGCTCTGTGCGTCCATTAGCTCCAGACAGCCTCTCAGGGGTGGACCGGGATAACCCCCACCGGTCCGACGGGGGGGTTAACGGAGCTCCTGCCGGGAAGTAGCTGCTCCTGGGCATCCCAGGATCGTTTGATCGTCCGCCTCTCCCGCCCGGTGAGCACCAGGCCACACTTGCCACGCAGAGGTAAGTAAGACTCTGTCGAGTTGCTGACCGCTATTAAGCATGTCGGGTCGGTCAGGTAGGAGCAACATTGCTGGGTCATCCCCTTCTGGGGTGAAATTCGCTTGTTGATAGCTGCTTAAAGTGAGATATTGAGGGAGCTCACACGAAGTGCGTCTTTCCTCCATGACAGCTAGGCCCCGCCCCCCAGAAGCTGCATTCTTAGTGAGAGGAGGGACAGTGTAGCTGCTGCTGATTTAATAGGGAAATCGATAGCTAGGCTAGTGTATTCAGTGTCCACTACAGTCCTGAAGGACTCATCTGATCTCTGCTGTAAGGACAGCACCGCAAAAAGCCCTTTTTAGGGCTTGAACATCAGTCTGCTTTTTGTTTTTCTGTGTAATCTAATTGCAGTTGCCTGCCTGCCAGCGTGTGTGTCAGGCTCACAGCGTATACTGTGCCCACTTGCCCAGTGCCACCACTCATATCTGGTGTCACAATAGCTTGTATTTAAAAAAAAAAAAACTTTTTTGACTGTAATATAATAGCAGTCAGTTTCCTTCACACGTGTGCGTTTCAGGGCCTGCCAGGGCACAGTGTCACACCAGTGCAACTCATATCTGGTGTAACAGTAGTGTACATTTAAAAAAAAAATAGAGGGGGCTTGTTGTCACCTTTCGGGGACCCTTGGTGTTGTTCGTGGCTGGGTGGAGGAAGAGACCTTCAATGACATCAGTGAGGACAAGGAACGGGACATGGCTAGCTTGGTATCCAACCTTGTGCAAATGGACTGTTTGCGGTTGTTTGCAGTGCGTTAAACGGGGAGTTTGGTCTGTCACTGTGAAGCGGGCGTAACCCTTACACTACCTGATCGATACAACATCATACCTGATGTTTTAAAGCACGTTATTCCAAACAATTTAGGAATGTTATGTGATTTATGCCCTTTATGGATTAAAACCAGACTCTGCATCAACTATGTAATTTTCCGTGGGAGTTTTGCCATGGATCCCCCTCCGACATGCCACAGTCCAGGTGTTAGTCCCCTTGAAACAACTTTTCCATCACTATTGTGGCCAGAAAGAGTCCCTGTGGGTTTTAAAATTTGCCTGCCTATTGAAGTCTATGGCGGTTCGCCCGGTTCGCCCGTTCGCGAACATTTGCGGAAATTCTCGTTCGCCATTTGCGAACGGAAAATTTTATGTTCGCGACATCTCTAGTAAACACACCAAGGCCCCGCTACTTAGAAAACGATTAAAGTTACAGTTTAAAGTTAAGCATTACCTAAATTAAGGACACTTGTTTCACTCAATAACAAATGTATTAATGTGGAGGCCAGCGCGCCCAAAAATGCATTTCTGTTTGTTCTCCATCAAGCATTGAAACAATAAAAAGAGGATTTACAAAAAAAATTATGCACTACGGTGATCAAATAATTAAAATAGATTGCATGAACTCTCAGAAATAAAGAAATGGATTTGATAATTTGATTGATATTTCTAAAAGATTTATTAACAAAGTAATCAACAGAGGTTAATAAAATAGGAAACAATCCCCCAATTAAGCAGCTGTCGTAGTTAACTCTAATCACTTAGTGCTGTATACTGTGGTTGCCACCTTCAGTTCGAGGTCCCTGCTTTCTTAATTCTTTCTATGTTCACTCTACTAGAATTCTGTTTCTGAAGCCTTTATTACAACATAAAAAGTGTGGTTTTATTGACCTTTCATGCCATACCTACATGGTTTACTGTTGCTCGTATTTTTGTGAAATGTCTACAAATACGTGTTTGTTATGCAATGCAATATGAAAATAAAGATTGACAAAAAATAATTAAAAAAAAAGAATAGGAAACAATCTCTAATTCAAACTCTTTTGTTAAGTCTACTAATTAATCTTACATTTTGAAAATCATTAATTTGCCGCAAGCACTGTTTAACGAATAAACCCCTAAGTTAGGTAAGATGTCATAACATCAATGTCACGATATTTAATTATTTTTCTGATGTGTGTGCACTGACTAATGGAGCTTCAATGTAACCCTTTTATTTAATCTTTTTTTTTCATTTATTATAAATGAATTTCTCACTACATTATTTTGTAAGGAAATGGCGATCATTGGAACCATATATTTTTTGGGATCTTAATTTTCCATAAGGTTATATGTAGTAAGCATAGCATCGTGGGTAATGTTGTTTTCAAGCCTCTGTTGTGCTAAGTTTTAAGATTATTAGTAAACCAGCCTTCCCTCTGCTTACTGCTTTAAATCCCAGTCTTCCTGTCAATTAATACACACTTTTCTTGCGTGCATATGGTTGATTTTTCCATGACTCCCTTTGATGACTCGAGCGACAGAACTTGATGTCAGTGTTGGACTATTGAGTGTTTCAGTAAGCTTCACTACTGGTACACTGCTGCCTGCTATCAGCCCGTTTTATAATAGGACAGCCAATGACGAGTCAGTAAACATAGACAGATACATCAACACCTGTTGCTGCGCACGTATTAATTCCACTCTCACCCCCTCATCTCTACTCTATCTTGGGCCAAACCAACCCGGTGACATTGACATGTAGACAATATCCAATTTATTTATGATTAACATAAGGTTAATGGTTTATTCTGTGTGTGTCAGAACAGACAGACATTAAATAAAAACAACAACAATATATATATCTATATATTGTAAAAAAAAAAATCTGACTGCACTCACAGTTTCTTCTATATCCCGAAAATCCTTTATTATTCCATGTTTACGTAATTCACATAATTGTGTGATAAGAAGTATAATGGTAAATTTCAGTCCTACATGGGGACTTTCCTCAGGACCACTATATATATATATATTGTGAAGAAATATCCTAAAACTGGCTTGTGGCATTGTCAGTCGATAACTCTGCAGCACCCTCTGCTGACTGCACAGAACTGTATACATTTACATAACGTGTGTATGCAAACGAGGGCAACCAAATAAGTAGTTAAATGTATATATTATTGCTTTTTAGTTTGTTTGAAAATGTTACTTGTACTAAATAGTTCTTGTATTAAATATAATTGCTCGTTCTCTGTATATTTGTATTTTAAATGCTTTCCACCACGTCTTTAAGGATAAGTCACCAAAGGCTAGTCCTTGTCCAAAATTAAAGCTTTGTGTGTTTTAGTTCCTTTTGCAACTGTGTGTTCTGTGTGGATTTGTTCAGGGATCCCAGTAACATAGTCTTCGGACCTGTTGACTGGTTGCTTGATCTAGCCTGGGACAAGTTAAAAAGAAGAGATAGGTCCGAGAGCCACAAGGCAGAAGCTAAATCACATTACAGGCAGAGATGTGGATACCTGCAGCCGTGTCCAGTGGAAGAGGTCCCCAGAGATCCCAGTCAAGCTTCGGCGACGGGGTCTGAAGTGCTCAAGAGTCCCCTCTGGCAGCAAGGAAGCGGACTTGATGGAGGTACTTGGTTGGAGTACGGGAGCTCCATCACATATATATATATAAATAAAGTAATGAAGTAAATATTATGGGTATATAAAGCCATAGTGTGGTTCAGCCAGGAATACAAGAGTATGCTTCCCCAATAAATGATTTAGTTTTAAACATCTTTTTCATTATATGTTTGTTTATTTTTTTTTAGTTAGGAATATGGCTGGAATTAAGGTTATTTTAATCTTCTGCTAGCATGGGAACATGTCTAGGTCTTCCCAAGTTTGGTGACCGTTAGACTCCTGGGCAGAAGCTGCCAATTGCAGTTGTTGGCATTAAATTATCCCCTCCTCTTTTAGTGCTAAGGTGGGAGTGAAACAGAAGAGAGAGAATCACACCGACTCTCTCCCCAGCTCGTTTCATGGCAAACCAGTTTGGAAAAGGGACTACATCAATGGCAGCAGCTGCGAATACAACATTAATCTCAGGCAGGCTAGGGCACAATCTGCACCCACATGTTGCAGAGTGTTTTACAATACTAATGCAGGGATATAACAGCAAGAGACAAACTATTGCACATGTTAACAGGAAACAAGAGGTTGTTGAGTACACTGCTTGAAGCTTGCTGTCTAGACCAGGAGTAGGCGACCTTCGGAACTCCATGTAGTGTGGACTACATCTCCCCTAAAGCCTTTCCAGCATTAAGACTGTAAGAGTATTATGGAGTGCCGAAGGTTGCTTACCCATTGCCTAGACTAGAGGGTAACATAAATCAGATAGGATACCCTTCAGGCCTTTAGAATTTAAGAGTGAGAATTCTATCATTTATTTAACGTTTATTAAGGAGTCATCCTATCACGTACATTATAAAGAAAACACTAATACAGGCCATTGATGTTTATTTATAAGTTACAAGAATGTTGGAGAGAAATCTTGAGAAAACAAAGACCATGAAGGTTCTGCACATGATCAAGGTTAGAGTCGTAATGTTTCATCAGTTTCCAGAAAATTCTAAACAGTGTCTGGTTCTAATAAAGGACTTTGTAAAGTCGGTGCCACGCAGGGACACAAACGTCCGCTCCTGGAGAGCTCTGTTTGTGTTTCCACTTGGAAAAGTCTGTTAAGTGGGTAAACTATTCAGAGATCAGCCAAAGCTTGACTTTTTTAAAATCATATCACGTTGAGATAAGATAAGTGGAGACTGTTTTGGTAACAGGTTTCCACCAACGGTTAACCTATTTTGCTCTGTATCTGATCCTTGTGTGTGCAATAGGAAAACGGCGTACAATACACGTGTATTCTCAGAAAGCTTTGCTCTCAAAACAGCCCTTACAACGTGATGCAGTGGAGATTGAAGAAACTCCTTGATCCATTTGTTAATAAATGATTAAAATTGAAATATTGTTCTTATTTATAAAATGATTTATCAGGAATAGGATGGCTACTGGAAGGGTGTTATGCTCACCTCCTGCAATTCCATTGACCTTCAGAATTCACTTGATCACTTTGAAGTTAGAGTGGAATTATGAAGCAATTTAAAGCCAACATTTGAACAATTGATATGCTGTTGTCAGGATCGGGACAGGGATCCAACACGCAGAGTACAAAGAGTGGAAAGGTACGTATACCGGGCCTTAGAATGGCCGGACTAACGTACCGAGAGTAATAGAGAATAGTCAGAGACAAGCCGAGGTCGAGGGAACGAGAAGACAGATAAGCGAGAGACAAGCCGGGTCAAGGGATAACAGAGAAGCAGGGTAGTACAACAAGCCGAGTCAAAACCAAATAGAGCAAACTAGAATACCAGAGCACTGAGTGACTAGACAAGCTAGAACCACGACAGGGCAATGAGCTGAAGAGAGAAGTAAGCTTAAATACCCTGGCTCCGGATGGTAAGCACGCCTCTGACAAGTACCGATTGGATATCGGACACTTGAGTGACAGGTCGCTCGTGATAGCGTCATGACGTCACGTATTGAGCGTCCTGCTAGAAAAGGACGTGGATTCCTCGCGGCCGGTGTTTAAGTGACTGGATGAACCGCGAGGAACGAAGGAAACAGCTCGCCTGGACGGGCAAACCACCAAGTCTCTACCTCCCTTAGAGGTAGAGGCCTCAGGTACCCTGACAGTACCCCCCCTCTCAGATACGCCCACCGGGCGGAAGGAACCGGGGCGAGATGGGAAGCGGAGGTGAAATGCTCTGCGAAGGCGAGAAGCATGAACGTCCTCCTGAGGTACCCAACTCCTCTCCTCAGGACCATATCCCCTCCAGTTGACCAGATATTGCAATTTTCCCCTTGAAATTCTGGAATCAATGATGGAGCTGACCTCGTACTCCTCCCGACCCTCCACCTGAACAGGACGAGGCGAGGAGACCTTAGAGGAGAATTTGTTGCAAATAAGAGGTTTCAACAAGGAGACATGAAAAGAGTTAGGAATGCGTAAGGCAGGTGGCAGAGCAAGGCGATACGCAACCGGATTGATACGAGTGAGAACCCTGTAAGGACCTATGTAGCGAGGAGCAAATTTCATAGATGGAACTTTTAGGCGAATATTCTTAGTACTCAACCATACCCTATCCCCAGGAACAAAAACAGGAGCCGCTCTTCTATGCTTGTCAGCGTGTTTCTTGAACAACGAGGAACTATGTAACAGAATTTGCCGAGTCTGATCCCATAATCTCTTCAGGTTGGCGACATGATCATCAACCGACGGTATCCCCTGAGAAGAGGAAACCGAAGGAAAAATCGAAGGATGAAAGCCATAGTTCATGAAGAAAGGGCTAGAGCGAGTTGAATCACAAACAAGGTTATTGTGTGCGAACTCCGCCCAAGGAATCAGACCGACCCAATCGTCCTGGTGTTCGGAAACAAAGCAACGCAGATACTGTTCGATCTTTTGATTGGTACGTTCAGCAGCTCCGTTAGACTGAGGGTGATAGGCAGAGGAGAAGTTCAATTTGATACCCATTTGAGAACAAAAGGATCTCCAGAAACGTGAGACAAATTGAGAACCTCTATCAGAAACAATCTCCGAAGGAATCCCATGTAGGCGAAAAACCTCTCTCGCGAAAATCTCCGCCAATTCAGGAGAAGTCGGAAGTTTAGGTAATGGCACGAAATGGGCCATCTTAGTAAATCTATCCACCACCGTGAGAATAACAGTCTGTCTCTTGGAAGCAGGTAAATCAACGATAAAGTCTATGGACAAACAGGACCAAGGTTTCTCAGGAATGTCCAAGGGGTGTAACAGGCCACATGGAGATGCATGAGGTAGTTTAGTCTTGGCACAAGTCTCACAAGCTGCGACGAACTCCTCAATATCTTTTCGAAGTGAAGGCCACCAGAAATCCTTGGATATCAGAGAGTATGTCTTGCGAATACCAGGATGACCAGCTATTTTACTTTCGTGAAAACATTGTAAGAGCTCCAGTTGAAGTTCAGGAGGAACAAAGTTTCTTCCCTCAGGAGTGTTTCCGGGAGCTAGATGTTGTGACTTCAAGATCTGGTCAAGTAGCGGAGAATGAATTTTAAGACTGGTATTAGCAATAATATTGCATTTGGGTACAATGGAGGACAAAAGTGGTTCAACTGAAGCAGAAGGCTCAAATTGGCGAGATAGCGCATCGGCTTTAGAATTTTTTGAGCCAGGTCTGTAAGTCAGAACGTAATTGAAATGGGTAAGAAACAACGACCAACGAGCCTGTCTGGAGGACAAACGCTTGGCCTCTCCGATATAAGACAAATTTTTGTGGTCTGTTAGAATGGTAACAGGATGTAAAGTACCTTCCAATAAATGTCTCCACTCTTTCAAAGCCTTGATAACCGCTAGTAATTCTCTGTCACCAATGTCATATCTGCTCTCAGTACCGGACAATTTTTTAGAGAAAAATCCACATGGATGTAATGGTTTATCAACACCCAACCTTTGGGCTAGGACAGCACCTAAACCAGTCTCTGATGCGTCTACCTCAAGTAGAAAAGGCAGGGAAGTGTCGGGGTGAACTAAAATTGGAGCGGAAGCGAAAAGCTCCTTGAGAGTTTTGAACGCAAGAAGAGCTTCAGTAGTCCAATTCTTAGTATCAGCCCCCTGTTTGGTCATATTAGTGATAGGTGCGATAATTGAAGAATAGCCCTTAATAAAGCGCCTATAATAATTAGAAAAACCAATAAATCTCTGTACGGCTTTAAGACCTTTGGGTAAAGGCCACTCTAGAATGGACTGGAGTTTATCCGGATCCATCTTAAATCCCTCCCCAGAGATCACATAGCCGAGAAAGGTTACCTGGGTTTGATCAAAGCTACATTTCTCCAACTTGCAGTACAAGCCATGCTGGAGAAGCTTGTGCAAAACCCTCCTGACTTGCTTGTGATGAGTCTCAATCTCACTAGAATGTATAAGTATATCATCTAGGTATACAATGACGCAATCTTGCTGAAATTCCCTAAGAACCTCATTTATCAGATCTTGGAATACAGCTGGTGCATTGCATAACCCAAAAGGCATAACCGTATATTCATAGTGGCCATAGCGAGTATTGAATGCCGTCATCCACTCATGTCCCTGCTGGATTCTCACCAAGTTATATGCCCCTCTGAGGTCTAACTTGGTGAAAATTGTAGAGCCCTTCAAACGATCGAAGAGTTCGGTGATCAAGGGAATCGGGTAGGCATTTTTAATGGTTATCTTATTTAGGCCTCGATAATCAATACAAGGTCTCAAAGAACCATCCTTCTTTTTAACAAAAAAAAATCCAGCCCCGGCAGGGGAGGAGGACCTCCTAATGAATCCCTTGTCTAAATTTTCGTGAATATACTCCTCTAGAACTGAGTTCTCTTTCGTAGATAATGGGTATACATGACCTCTGGGGGGCATGGTACCAGGGAGTAGGTTAATTTTGCAATCAAAGGACCTGTGTGGGGGTAAGGTATCGGCTTTCTTTTTGTCAAATACTGCCTTTAAATCTAGATACTGAGGCGGAATTTGTGTCTCTGTAGGATTGTCAGAGTTAGCCGATGTGTTGGTTAATCCGAGGGGTGAGACCTTCCGCAAGCATTTTTCTTGACAATTCTGTCCCCACGAAACTATCTCCCCTGACGCCCAATTAATAATAGGGTTATGTCTCCTCAACCAGGAGTACCCCAGGACTATGGGAATAGAAGGAGAAGAAATGAGCAGTAAGGATATGTCCTCTCTATGTAGGATGCCAACAGTTAAGTTAATCGGTATGGTCTCATGGAAAATAACAGGCTCAAGTAACGGTCTACCATCGATGGCCTCAACAGCCAGTGGTGTCTCTTTTAACTGGGATGGAATAGCATGCTTGGCAGCAAAACCCTGATCTATAAAGCTCTCAGCAGCTCCAGAATCGATTAGTGCCATAGTCTTAACTACTCCCTTTTCCCACTTTAAAGAAACGGGTAACAGAAGCCTGAGCTCTTTGTAGTTGTGAATAGAGGACAAAGTAGAAACACCCAAGGCCTGTCCTCTAGAGAAACTTAGGTGCGAGCGTTTCCCGAACGATTGGGACAATTTAGGCGTAAATGACCTCTGACTCCACAATACATACATAAACCCTCCCTTCTCCTGTACTGTCTCTCCCTCTCTGTGAGATGAGTACTGCCTATCTGCATAGGTTCAGGAATACGTAAGTCCTCGAACTCAGAATTTTGAAAGGTAGGCGCTAGTTTAAAGGAGGGTCTACGGGTCCTATCTCGAGTGTTCTGCCTCTCTCTTAAGCGTTCATCAATGCGAGATATAAAAGAAAT
Organism: Pelobates fuscus; assembly: GCF_036172605.1. Classification (NCBI taxonomy): domain Eukaryota; kingdom Metazoa; phylum Chordata; class Amphibia; order Anura; family Pelobatidae; genus Pelobates; species Pelobates fuscus. Next base: position 369,707,591 of record NC_086319.1, on the reverse strand, counting down.
TAAATCCTCCAAATTCTCAGGGAGTTCTCTAGTAGCGACCTCGTCAAGAATTACATCTGATAACCCATTCAGAAACACATCTATATAAGCCTGTTCGTTCCACTTAACTTCTGCCGCCAAGGACCTGAACTCTAGTGCATAATCCACAAGTGTTCGATCGTCCTGTCTAAGGCGCAACAGTAATCTAGCTGCATTGACCTTTCTACCAGGAGGGTCAAAAGTTCTTCTAAACGCAGCTACAAAGGCATTATAATTATAGACTAGTGGATTATCATTCTCCCATAAAGGATTGGCCCATCTCAGAGCTTTCTCAATGAGTAAAGTAATAACGAATCCAACCTTCGCTCTATCTGTAGGATAAGAGCGGGGTTGTAATTCGAAATGGATGCTAATCTGGTTCAGAAAGCCACGACACTTCTCCGGTGACCCGCCATAACGTACTGGTGGGGTAATACGGGAAGAAGCACCTACAGTGGCTACCTCTAGACCTGAGACTGCAGGAGAAATAGAAGGAGTACGTGTCTCCTCAGGTGGATTACTAGCACGAGACAAAAGTGCCTGTAGTGCCAAAGCCATCTGATCCATCCTATGCTCCATGGCGTCAAACCTGGGATCCGAAGAACCAAGCTGACTGTTTGTACCTGCAGGATCCATTGGCCCTGTCGTAATGTCAGGATCGGGACAGGGATCCAACACGCAGAGTACAAAGAGTGGAAAGGTACGTATACCGGGCCTTAGAATGGCCGGACTAACGTACCGAGAGTAATAGAGAATAGTCAGAGACAAGCCGAGGTCGAGGGAACGAGAAGACAGATAAGCGAGAGACAAGCCGGGTCAAGGGATAACAGAGAAGCAGGGTAGTACAACAAGCCGAGTCAAAACCAAATAGAGCAAACTAGAATACCAGAGCACTGAGTGACTAGACAAGCTAGAACCACGACAGGGCAATGAGCTGAAGAGAGAAGTAAGCTTAAATACCCTGGCTCCGGATGGTAAGCACGCCTCTGACAAGTACCGATTGGATATCGGACACTTGAGTGACAGGTCGCTCGTGATAGCGTCATGACGTCACGTATTGAGCGTCCTGCTAGAAAAGGACGTGGATTCCTCGCGGCCGGTGTTTAAGTGACTGGATGAACCGCGAGGAACGAAGGAAACAGCTCGCCTGGACGGGCAAACCACCAAGTCTCTACCTCCCTTAGAGGTAGAGGCCTCAGGTACCCTGACAGCTGTATATCAGTATATTACATTTTATTGTAATTTAAAATCTATTGGGTAAGTTAAACATCCTAGGGATATATATCAAGGTAACATCTATTTGCCAGCCCCTTTGCACTCTTTTTTTTCAGTCCATGCCAAAGTGATTTCAAATATAAATGAAAGAATATATAAAAATGGTTGTACCCTAAAAATACTCTCTTTGCAATTTATAGTTTTTTTTCCTTGATGTAAATGCTCTGCTGTTAATATGGTATACATAATTGGACGAGTGGTATGTCCAGCTGTTCTGAGTGTTGAGATTCTATTGCGCCTTTAGTTCAGGTGCTGTGTTGTGGTTAACTTCCACTTTAAATCCCCCACCCCCCAGTGCCTGTTGTTTGTCTGTGTTAGGGTAGTGATGTGTGGGGTACCGTAGTTGGGGAAAGATACACAGATCTGGTAAGGAGTCCCCATGTCAGGCATTAGGATTGTTATTGTCAGGTCTCATCTATTCTCAGTCTATGTAGGTTGCTGTCACTTGGTGGCCTGACAGAGGTTTTAAGTTGATGACTGGTCGAGAACCTTTGTCCTTCTTGTGTACAAGGAACATATTGCTGATGTTTCTAGGAAGAGGTAAGGGAACCTCTTGAATCACTCCTTTTTCGAGTAATAGAGGAATTTCTTAATCGACAAGGATCTGGTCTTGATGGGTGACATTAAAAGAAGGAGGTATACTCACCTGGATCGACCATTCGTAGAAATCTATTGTGAACCGTGTTGAGAATCCATATACCCAAAGTTAGAAGGATCCCACTGTGGACAAAAGTGGTGAGTCTACCACCCATATTTATATGAGCAAAAAGAAAAGGAATCATGCTTACCAGAAAACGAAAGTCCATTTATCAAGTTGGAAACAATGAGAAAAAAAGGGGGAAACATAATTAAATATAATAGGAGCCAAGGATACAGGAAAGAAAATAAATAATGTGAAATAATCAAAATAAATAAATGAAGGATAGTGAATGTAAATATGCACAGCAAAAGAAATATAAATAATAGTAAAACACACATAAAAGACACCAATAAGGTGTTTGTAGAGTAATACGATATAACACTTATCTTAACCACATCTTAAACAGACTATGCTCGACTGTGATTGGTGGTTAATATACCTGTTGTTTGGCATGTTTCTCCTGTGTTATACGTTTTCAACTTTGCACTGAAAATAAAATACCGGTAGTTTACTGATATATTTGCTGCTATTTGAGTAGTAAAGAAAGTTAAAGCATAATATGAGTATCCTGTCTTAATTACAATTATTGTATTAGCTGTTAATTGTGTTGTTATGATATGGGTTAAAAAACAGAATTTGAACGGTTGCCTGTAAAATGTCTTCACCACAATAAAACATGTTACAGTGATAAGTGTTTTGCCGGTATCAGAACAATGTCCTTTTTTTAGATTTGGATGGCTTCCATATTGATTTTACCTTACCTTACGTGTACATTCCACACAAGGTTATGATTGTGCTAAACAACTATTGTTCAATTCACTATCAAAGCATGTATTTGGCCTTTCTTTCCATAGTGTTTATTATCCTTTTACTTTAACATGAGATTTCCCTAACTTTATTTTTTTAAATGTTCTCTTTTCCAGAAATACGTTAAAAATGAGTCTATCACATAAAAAGTTAATGCCTTTGGTTATCTATCAAACTATGAATGATAGTGGGGAGAAAGAACAGCGTTACAAAAGCTTTTACAGGATAACTCATGTTTTAAAGGCAATTTCATTGGTTTATTTTTACCAGCATTGTCTATTCACAAAGCATTGTGGGAGAGATTTATCAAAGTACTCTGTTCTAAAGCGTGTTGCAAAAAAGTAAAAGGGGAGGAGTTACCAATGGAGTTTGCCTGATGGTTCCATTAGTATCGATGGTCATTGACCCACTTTTAGTTGTTTAGAACGGAGCTTAAAATTTACATTAGCCACTAGTGATTGAAATTACAGTCCTGGCGAGTGGAAATTCACATCTGGGTAGTGTGCCATGGACCCTCCAGGCTTGCAATGGTGAGAAACGTTTAGGCCTGGCTGTAGCATAGGACTTATAATTTTGAGTCCTGGTTTAGACCACTTATTTTTATCACAAGTTTCTGTGATAATGGGATAAATAATTAAATGATACTCAAAGCTGACAAGTTTGCGTATTCACAAACAGCAATGTGGCAGCTAATTATCAATACTATAGAAGAATGGGTATCCAATTAGTATATTATGGGCTGTAGAGTAATAAAGAGAAAAGTCAAATGTCAGGGCCGGCAAAAGCTACCTTGTCCACAGTGGCATACACACAATCCATGGGGCCCCAGTGCGAAACTGATCCGTGTGCCCCCTCCTCTCTCCCTCGACCCGTGCTCCCCTCTCTCCCCCGATCCGTGCCCCCCATCCGTCCTGACACATACATACAGACAGACACACACACACACATCCCTCGACAGACACATACATACAGACACACGCAAATATATACACACAGACACATACATACAGAGACACAGAAACACACACATAGACACAGACACACACACATACAGAGACACACACATACATAGACACACACACATACATAGACACAGACACATACATACGGGGCCCCATGGATTATGTGTATGCCACTGCATACATAGAGACACACATATAGAGAAACACAAACATAAATAGACACAGACACATACATACGGGGCCCCATGGATTGTGTGTATGCGACTGCATACATAGACAAACAAGTACATACAGAGACACACACGTACATACAGAGACACACACACATACAGAGAGACACAGACACACAAACAGAGAGACACAGACACACATACAGACACACACACATACAGAGACACAGACACACACACACACACACACAAAGACACAGACACACAGAGACATACACACACACACATACATACAGAGACATACACACACATACAGAGACACAGACACACACACATACAGAGACACAGACACACACACACAGAGAGACACAGACACACACACATACAGAGACACACACACATGCATACATACATACAGAGACACAGACACACACACACACAGAGAAACAGACACGCACACATACACATACAGAGACACAGACACACACATACACAAAATGTTTCCTACCTTGCTACTTTCCCTGGGGTCCAGTGGTGGCTCAGCCTGATAGGAGTCAGAGTGATAAGAACACTTATTTAAATATATAGGTCATGTAAAAATTAATTTGAAATACAAACAGATGTCCTGAGAGAAAGTGCTTTTTCCTCCAAGTCACAATGCACAATGGGTTGCATCTTAATTTGGCTCGGAGCCGATTAGTATTATTGGCAAACAAATCCGTGACCTTCACTTAAAGACAGGAACGCAGCCAACCCGGGTGTATAAAGGTAATGGTAAACACGTTGTGAAAATTTTAAATAATTCCAGTATTTACTCTGGATCTAGATGTCCCACTTGGACGCAGTTGTTGTAGCTGACGTTGATTACCGTGATTCACGTGTCTAACATTATTAATAGGTTCCACCTAAGTGTTTGTTAGTGTTTGAAAAGACTGCAGCTAGTGTATAAACTTTAAAAGAGGCCAATGAGTAGGATTGTCACATCATTCTCGTATTTCTCTATGTAAATCAATGATGTCCTTATTCACATGTAAAGAGTAAGGTTCTATTTAGATGCTTGACAAATAAAAAAAAAGTTAAATGTGTAGAAGAACACCAACATAAATATTCGTTTTAAAATCACAATATGGAACTCAATAATGATCATTTCAACAAAAGAGAACAATCAATAGAAAATCCATACAAATAAATAAAGTGTGCTGTGTCTTTAAAACTCCTAATATATTGCAGAGTGCCAACACATATTCCACTCAATAATAAAGTGCGTATATATATATATACATATGTACTAAAAAAATGTGACACAAAGTGAACCACAAACAAACTGTGTAAAAGTGCACTGTGCAATAAAACACAATCAAGTGTATAAATAGTATGTGTAAAAATATTGCCTCTAATCCATGCCAGTTATATTACTTACATGAGAACACTCTGAACATACTATTGTCAGCAAGGAGTAATCACACCAGGAGTATCTCATGGAAGAAGATTAATAGAAAAAACCCATAGGGTAATATTGCAAAACTAAGTGTAAAAAAAGAGGTTTGGAACTACCTCTAATAATCGATCCCTCTTCTGGTTGTTCTAACAGACTATAACTGGCAGAAACCTTTACCAATTCTGTCAATAAACTGGTCTGTAGGGTTTAAAAGGCCTCTAGACTCTGCACTACAAAGAACTGGAACGCTGCACATTTGGTGTTAAAGGTTTACCAACTATGCAAATAGCAAAGCAATGGACTCCCACTCTACTAGAGGGCATGAATTCAGCAAGCCAAGTTTTTTTTATAGTTTTGAGACTTAAGCAATTTCTCTGCTGGTCAGTATCATGTAAGTGCCCTTTGGCGAGGATTTTAGTGTTATTTCAGATGGGTTTCAATTGAGCATTAACTAGGAGCAATTCAGATTTGTGTTTGAATGTTGAGAGCATAGTAATTAGGGAATATGCAGCAAGTCTTTATCTCAAATTGCATCAGATAGTCATCATAACCATTGTCCTCTACACAACACTGATTGTGCAAGGTGGGTCAAGTCACACAATGCACAACTTACGCAGCTGGTTATTTGAGGATTTAATACCAATTATTCAGCTATTTCATCCACATGAGCACATATTATTCAATTCCATCGCCACACAATGACTGGCTTGAAATCAGTCATTCTCATATGCAAACCCTTTATATAAAAAAAAAAAAAACACCCTGTTGTGGCTTCTTCAATGCAATGAGTGTTTGATAAAGAAGAGGGGGACCTCGCTGCAGAGTCTCACCACCCATGTACAGGTCTTCAAACGCGGTGAGCTCCCTTTCCATCTATAGTCTATCAGGGAGGGTTTAGTTGTAGTGTGTGATATGCACAAAATGGAATCTGTTCATTAGTATGGGGGTCTCTGGAGAGCCATCAGGTCTTCCAGTTTCTGTGGTCCTGTGGTTGCTAAAACTGCGCAGAACCTGATCACCTCTTCCTCACCCAGAAAAGAGAGCCCATGTTGCGAGAGCTAACTAGTCAATTCTGAATTATCTATAAGTGGGAGAAGAGGGCTAGACATGGGTGCTAATGGTGCTCCTGCAAACGTGTAAACCAGATCTTTAGAGTGGAGTGCACTGGGCTCTGTGGGGGTGGAGGTTGATCACAGACATGCCAATGATGGAAATGGAATTGAGCTTGTGTCCCTCTCCAGGGACAGCTAGAGTGTTGATGACATGCCACTCCTCCACTCTCAACAGATATGTGGTGTGATAATAATGTTGGAAATTAGGGAGAGCCAAGCAACATTGGGATTTGGGTAAGCATACAATGTAGTGTTTCAGTCTTGGAGGGGTGGCTTTCCATACATATTTTATCATCGAGCTCCTCAAGGATGAAAAAGGTATAATAAATGTGGAAGAACTTTCATTTTAAGAGCATTAATCCTTCCAAACAAAAACAAAAATATGTGGGTACGTCCATATCCTCAAAACTATCTATATCTTGTGCAAGAGTGGAACGTGTTTTCTCTGGTACAACTTGAAGAAATCTGTTATCACCCACACCCAGAGATATTTCATTTGATTTCTGCAACATTTAAAAAGAAAAAAGTTTTGTAAGAACTCCATTCACCCCATGTGTCTGTGATATTCAGGACTTCACATTTAGTGGTATTCAGTTTTTGGTTAGAGTGCAAATCATATGTCTGGAATTCACCCAACAGATTTTATAAAGAGATGGGTGCCTGTTCAATAAAGAACAACATATCATCAGTGTGCGCCGCCATTTTGTATTAAGCTCCGTCTCCCCGGAAGGCACTGATGTCGGTTTTATGCAGAACTGTGTCAGGGTGAATAGGATGGGAGAGAGTGCACCGCCTACATCAGTGCTCCATTCACAGAGGGTCTGATGTACAGATGTTATCAAACATTTTCAATCCCCATTGACAGTCAGGTTGATTGTCAAAATTTACAGACTTTCAGCTGTTTGCAATGAACAAATCAAACCCCATTTGCTTAACATTTGGGGATTAAATAGACTAGTGACTGGGTAACTATGGATATTTGTTAACTGGAAATTTACTTTTGAGAACAGCAGTCTGTAGGCAGTCATTAAATATCCAAAGGAGGAACAAGTAACTCACTGAGTCACAAAAACTAAACAAAGTACATGACATGCGCATTGTCGTCTTTTTGGCCTATTCCTGTTATAAACCAATTATAACCTTCAATAATCACAGACACATGAATTAGTTGGCAAAATATTCCACGGCTTTATTAATTATATATAAAATAAAATATAAATTTAAAAGGTCATTGTCCACAACGCTTGAAAAGACATCCCCCCAATTAACATAACTAAATACCCAGACAATGACCTCAAACATATTTACATAATACATCCATATAACAGTGTAACATAGCATAAATAACATAAACATTAACATAGCCACCCAGGGCATCCATTTCCAATTGTAGGGGCATACCAAGACACCCCTACACCATTATCCCAGCCACCAAGGGCATCCATTTCCAGTGTAGGGGCATACCGAGACACCCCTACACCCCCAGGTTCGTAGCTACCGCCAAGCTCGAACCTACCACCAAATCTAAAGGTAAGTATTCCTCCTGACAGTGGCGTACACATGACCCATGGGGCCCCGGTGTGAAAATTGATCTGTGGGCCCCCCCCTCGCGCTTACTCTGCGCGGGCCGGGGCAGCAACACATGGCGGCGGGCACCTGGTCGCAGGGGTTGCAGGGCTGCGACCGCGGTATGTACGCCAGTGCATGCAGATGCACACACACTTAAAGGACCACTACAGACACCCAGCTCACATCAGCTCAATGAAGTGGTCTGGGTGTCAGGTCCCTCTAGTTTTAACCCTGCAGCTGAAAGCATAGCAGTTTCAGAGAAACGGTTATGTTTCACTGTGGGTTAATCCAGCCTCTAGTGGCTGTCTCACTGACAGCCGCTAGAGGTGCTTCCGCCATTTTAAGACACTGAGCGTCCATAGGAAAACATTAAGTAATGCTTTCCTATGGGCGGTTTGAATGCGTGCGCGGCTCTTGCCGTGCATGCGCATTCGGAGCTGAGAGGCGGAGGGATCCCCAGCGCCATGGGAGTCCGGCGCAGGAGAAAGGTAAGTGCTGAAGACACACACACTCTCATGATCAAATGCATACACACTAGCTAACAGACACACACATTTACTGACAGAGACACACTCAGCGGCAGACATACATGCACACTCACTTACAAAACATACACTCTCACTGACAAACACACACTCACTAACAGACATCAAACAGACTCACTAACACACACACACACACACAAACACACTCAGTAACAGACACACACAGTAACACACTCACTGACACTCACTAGCAGACACACACACTCTAACACAAACACCAACACTCACACTAACACACACACACTAACACACACACACACTAACACTCACACACACTAACACTCACACACACTAACACTCACACACACTAACACTCACACACACTCACTCACTCACTCACACACACACACACTAACACTCACACACTCACTCTCACACACACACACACACACACACACTCACACACACTTACACTAACACTCACACTCACTCACACACACTAACACTCACACACACTTACACATGTTTTTTTTTTATTTAATCCCCCCAGCCTCCCTACCTTTTGGAGTGCTGAGGGGATTCCTTGGGGTCCAGTGGTGCTGCTGGGCTCCTAGGCGGCCGGTCAGGCTGGCCGGTGCGCGAGGGAGCACTCTCCCCTGAGTGCTTCCTCTTCAGCTCCCTCGCGCGCCGCGTAGGGATGCCGCCGCCGGAAGATGACGTCATCTTCCGGCTCCGGTATCAGTGCGATGCGCGAGGGAGCTGATGAGGAAGCACTCAGGGGAGAGTGCTCCCTCGCGCACCGGCCAGCCTGACCGGCCGCCGGGTGTAAGCAGGGCCAGCCTCGGGGGGCCCTGAGGTGGCCGGCTCCTGGGGCCCCCAGGAGAAGAGGCTGGCCCAGTGCGTACATGCAGGGGCGGCCGGGCCCCCTGGTGGGCCGGGCCCGGTCGCAGTCGCGACCCCTGCGACCCTGGTATGTACGCCACTGCCTCCTGACCTATCCCACTTACCAAAAACCGACCTACCCCCCAATTAAACTAATCCATCCCCTGCCACAGCACAGAGCTTGACCACCTCAAGCCTCCTGCGCGCCCCCACCCCGAATAAACAAAGCCTGTCTCAAACCGTCCTGGAAGCCCAAATTAAGAAAATCCAAACCCACCTCCGATAAATGAACTCCATCACGCCTGAAGTATCCTGGTAGCATATCCTCTAGTTCCCTGTGCCTCACTACTACCCCCCCCAGACCTTTTAATAAAAATCGCCAACAACTTATTGAACTTGCGTCTATATCTTGCCATAGCTGCGAAATCCCGCGCATGACGCCAATGGAAACGCGGTACCATTTCCGACCAAACTATAAACACCCCGGGGAGCAAAGACCTCAACTTATCCACGTCCCTCTTTATACCACAAACTAATTCCCTTTGCGGCACCAGCCCAAAATCATTCCCCCCTGTGTGGAACAATATGAAATCGGGGACTTCCCCCTGACCTATCTTCCGAAATAACTCCAAACACGTATCTCTCCAACCATAACCCCGAAAACCAAACCACAACAAACGTAACACATCCGACGGAAAGCCGAGCTGCGTGCCTTGTCTCCGAACTGCAGCTCTCCGTTCTGCCCAGTAGACATATGAATGGCCTACTATCCATGCGACTCCACCTGAAAATGAAAAGAAATAACTTATAACCACAGGGCCATCGTAATTGTACCCCATAACAATGTTTTACATTAAAAGATCAGGTCGGACATATGAACGGAACCTGAGCGATTCCCATCTCCCAATCTTTTTAACTAACTCATCCCCTAGGCCTAACCTCGCCGCCTCCGTGGCAGCCCCGATCCTGAACGAGTGGGTGCCAAATTGCGTGGGATCCAGGCCCAGGCATTCCAATCCCAACTTAAAGACCCTAGTGAACTGAAATTTCGACAACGCCGAACCGTCCGCATGGCGAAAAAACAAACCCTGCCCCTTTGGACGGATCTCCACATATCGCCGAGCACTGCTCACCGGGCAAGCCTCTACCTGAGGTATTGCAGATAGTTTAATCGTACGACCTCTCCCAAAGACATCAGTCTTCGAGTGCCGCAGTCGAATAGCTACCTGTTCTACCCCGAAGTCCACGTCCGCGAACTGGAGTCCACCTTGCCTAAGCTTGCTGCCACTTACAATCTCACTCACCCGAAAAGCCCCGAAAAATGCCCATATAAAAGCCACCTTAAATAACAAGACCTCGAACAAAGAGAAACATAAACTCGGCAGGGCTCCCAATAGTTGTTGAAGCAACGTAAAAGACACCGGCCTCCTACTGTCAGGTAATAACTTCCCTTTGCAATAACCCTTGACTGCCTGCCGCACAAGAAAAGACTTCGTCAAAACCACTCTCCTATCGCGTAAGACCCTGCCCCACAAGGAGAGCGCTACCACTAATGGGAACAACTCGAGAAAAGCCAAGTTCCGAATCAGTGGGCTGACTGCCCAACGTTCGGGCCATTTCTCCGCACACCACTGACCCGCAAAGTAGGCCCCGAAACCTACGCTTCCTGACGCATCGGTAAAAAGTTCCAACTCGGGTGATTCATGTAATAGGCCCGGTTTTGTCGCGAGCCAGAGGTACCCCAAAAACCTGACTAACCCATTCAAGACACCGTAACCTGAAGTGGCAAGCGGCAGAGCCGGCCGGCCCGACACACAAGAAATCGTCCAGGTAATGGACCACAAACTTGGTGCCCACTTCCTTCCTCACTACCCATTCCAGGAACGTACTAAATTTCTCAAAGTACGCACATGAAATGGAGCATCCCATGGGCAAACACAGATCCACAAAATAGTTACCATATAGATAACAACCTAATAAGTGGTGACACATTGGGTGAATGGGCAAAAGGCGGAAAGCCGCTTCTATATCCGCCTTAGCCAACAACGTTCCACGTCCTGCTTCCCTTACCAGCTCGACCGCTTGGTCGAATGATGCGTAGGAAACAGAACAGAGAGCCCCGTCAATGTCATCATTGACTGATGAACCTTTCGGGTATGACAAGTGGTGGATAAGGTGAAATTTTCCCGCCTCCTTCTTTGGCACTACGCCTAAAGGGGAAACCCTAAGATCAGGCAGCGGTGGCTCCCTATACGGGCCCGCCATCCGGCCCAGGCGAACCTCATAAAGCAATTTCTCACATACGACATCATGCTGTTCGCCCACTGAGCGCAGATTACGGAAACGAGGAACCACAACCCGTTCCCGGAATGGAATGATGAAACCCTTTGTAAATCCCTCAAACAATAGACGGGCATCCTCCCGCTTACCGTAGCTGTTTAGCCAAGGGAGCATCGCGTCTACCCTCACCGGTGACCGCCCCAGAGGCAGCGGATGGTGCTGAAGCACCCCCGGCCGTGCTTGTTGGTGTGGGCTTGCCCCGCTTGAAACACCGGTTGTAACCATGCCCCCCACCGCATCCGGAGCATTCATACTTAAAGCGGCATGCGGAGCCCCACTTACATTGGCCTTCATTATAGAGCCAGCAAAATCCCTTCCTTTGCGCAGCCGACGAGGTGGAAGAGGCACCGACGCCAGCCCCCCCTTGAAAGGGAGCTGCCTTTTGAGCCATCATCAGCTTCATCCATAATGGCAGGTCCATCTGGTCCCACCTCATTCCTGGATTAGCCGAGAGCCTCTGACGGAACTGTTCGTCGTACCGCCACCAGGCTAGTCCCCCATATGTGCGGTAAGACTCCCACACCCCGTCTAAGTAACAGAATAATTGCGAACATTTTTCCAGAGCCTTTTCCTCCAGCATACTCGCCAGTATGCAAAAGGCTCGCAGCCAATTCCCGAAAGTTTTCGAGATTTTCCTATACCGACGCCGCTTTTCTTCCTCCTCTTTCTTAGAATCCTTTTTGTCCTCTTCCTTCAGGTCTAGGTACTCCTCTAAAGGGAGAAGGGAGAAGATCTCCACAAATTCCCCTTTCCACAACCTTTCTTCAACCTCCACTTTGAGGTGACACCCCAGCGGACCCGCAAACGACACATGCACGTTCTGCCTCGCTGCATCTGGAATCTCCCCCACTAGCATGTCCCTCTCAGCCACCACTTCTGTGGCTACTGACCACGCTGCTGCCAACTCACCTGCACTGCTCCCCGCCCACTCGGAGACCGGTTTCTCCCCCTACCCCAAACCCGACGACCCTGGCAACCAAGCCTTGCTAAACGAAGCCCCCCTATCCAAACCTGAACTCCACGATGTAAGGAATGTTTTTAAACCCTCTAACAAATCTCCAGAGTGCGGTGTACTGTGTAACTCACCGACCAAACCCCGTGGTGTCGCTGATCCTGGGGCTGCATCCCGAACTCCGCCGTGTGATGGTCCTGGCGAGGCTGCTGGAAAATCCCTGCCGTCCTGAGGCCTCCTGCGGCCTGCTGACCCGACCTCCAATGGCCTGTGAATGAAAGAAGCAAAACTGGGGAGGCCGTCATCAGAACCCAAGTCCTCCCTGACCTCACCCATTGAGCCTCTATGTGGACTATCTGTCCCCGGAAAAACTTCTGCCCCGCCTGTCGGGAGAGCCCCCGCTCACTGACCTGGAGGCACTCCCCCGCGAGACTGATCCCCGAACAGGTGAGCCACGGCAACGCCCATCCGCAGACTCCCCGCTGCTACTGCGCTGCCTGCTCCGCCGGTTACTCCTGGAGCGATGGCTAGATCTCCTATCACCCCCACTGTCTCTGCGCCACCCTGTGGGGCTGGCTGTCCTCTCCTGAGCGTGGCAGTCCCTGCCCACCCGCTGATCTGTTGGCCTACAGCGCCCCATCACTGCGCCAGTCCGGGAGGGGGCCATGCCACCGCCTGCTGTGACCCCGCCGCCTGTCACCAGCACCCTATGATCTGTTTTCTGGCCTGTTGCCTGCGGCTGCCGCGCTTTGGGAAGGGGTGCTTGCGGCCTGGCCCTAGCCTGCTGCAACCTGCTGCGTGCTCTGGGCGCTTCCCTACCTACCCTGGAATAGGCGGTAGGTGCTGACTGTCCCCTGCTGTCCAAGCCCTTACTGGCTGACCCATCCTCAGTGGAACCTGACTGGGGTAAGAGGGCCTCATTCGCCAACCCCTGCCTTTTTCCCCTTTTTGCCCTAACTGCCCCAGGGGACGACTCACCGCGATTACTCCTTCCTGCTGGCTGCTCCTTGCTCCCAGCAGAGCCCGCTGCTGGTAACGGGTATGCTGCCTCCGGTGACACTGCGCTCCTTGCCGCCGCCGGGCGGCGTGGCGCCATCTTGTCCTGACCGCACACCCCAGACACTGCCTGCCGACCTTGGTGTGCGGTCGCCCCCGGGCCGCTACCTCCGCGGATCCTCGCCCGGCCGCCGCTTCTCCTGTTGCAGGTCCCTGTCATGCCTGCCGACGGGCTGCGGCTCCTAACCGCGCCAGCACCAGCATCAGGGCTCAGGCGTTGTGGAGGCCTGGTCCGGCGCGATGTCCTGCGTCCCGGCGCCGCCGACGGACCCGCCATGCTCAGTGCTGCCCCCAACTGCTGCTCCATCCAAGCTGCTCCATGCTGCCAGATTGCTGCCTTCACACCCTCGAGGATCGCTGCCATATCACTCTCAGCCACGGAATCCATCTGTAAAACAAAGAAGAAAAAATCCCCACCAGAAGCCAGCAACAGCTAACAACAGGTAAAGATTTAAAATTAAAATGGAACCCAATTTTAAAATGGCGAATTATTATATGACTAGGCCACTCCCCTTTTACCAAATAACCAATCAAGTCACACTCCTCCATAGGCCTGCCTCCTAGCTATGTCAAGGCCCATTCCACCTAGCTTTGCTTATTCCATGGGCTTCAAGAGAGAGAGCCAAAGGCTAAATGGTAGTTAGAAGCAGCACACAGGTAAAACGCAAAAACTGATCAGGATCATATCAGGAACCAGACATGTAGAAAGCTAGGTACAATAGACTTTTCTCTAACAAGCAGGTATATAAAGCCTGGTGATAATAGACATCTCTCATCTCTTTCTAATGGAGTTGGGTAACAAATGGCAATTCTTGCAGCTATAGATGAGCAATCAATGGTCAACTCAAAACCCTTCGTGGCAAGTGTAAAGCTGATCTATGGAGCCAATCTCTGCAGGTAGAATCTCAGAACCAATGCAGCTCCCACACCAGTGCCACCAAATGTTGCAGCTGTGTCCTTTCATTTCTGACTGCGAACACAGATAGAACCCCCCCAGCAAAAGTGGTTATTTGAGAAATATCTGCAGCTTTTGAGCCAGATAGCAACACCAGCCCTAGCTAGGTATTTTAACACCCCCAACAAGTCTAGCTTGTGCACGATGGACCCAGAGGGACTCATTGCAGGCAATCCATGATCCAGTATTTAAATATATGCTATATCTTCTTTGCCATTATATGAATTTGTACAAAGTAGATTATTATTTATAAAATATATGGGCACTCGAAGTAACTATGGGCTATAAAAAGCTATACTGAATTACATGTAAATTCTAATATTATTCTAGCCCTAATAAAGAAATTTTGCAGCAGTGTCTTCGGAATGTGGGGAAAATGTCTTGTTCTGTGAAGTCAGAGAACCTTGAAAAAGGTAGTGGATAGAGATCAGGTAGTGACTGCTCCCCTTCCTGTGGCTAGAAGATAATCAGTCCTTTATGTAACGTGACCTCCAGAGTGCATCAAAAGCTCTAGGACAGGGATGGGCACCCTTTTGGCACTCCAGACGTTGGGCACTACATGTCCCCTGATGCTTTGCCATAATTATGACTGTAATGGCATTATGGGAAATGCAGTCCACAACATCTGGAGTGCTGAAGGTTGCCTATCCCTGCTCTAGGAATACATGGCCGAGACCTACCTTGCAGTATCCGGAAGCTGGCCTGGTATCCGGTAGTACGTTTAGGCTTCCTAAATTAAAGGAATAGGTACAAAGCCATCACAGTTGTATAAGCAAATAAAAGCATATGAAATTCCTGTGATTTAGAGCACTATAAGCACTCTTAATGAATGATGATTATAGTACCATGAGCTCACTCACATGTTTGTAACTTATTGCAGCATTAGAAAAATAAATAAATTAAATTGCTGCTATTAAAATACAGCCCACTAGGGCCGTCAATCAAGCAGCCTAGTATACTTAGTTCTGGGTTGACTGAGTCAAATATGCAACAACAGGGATAGATCTATTTTTCACCTCCACCAAGGAGAGAGCCGAGCCACTTATTGTGTGTATGTGGTCCACAATGTTCCAGATATACAGTGAACTAAGTTGTATAATTGACGGAACCAGTGGTATGGCTGCTAACAGATTTCTGAGCAGTGAGCACTAGTCGTCCTATGTGATGATTGGAAAGGGGATAAACAATGTATCCCTTAATTATGGGATAAGATTAGTTCCCATAAACCAGAATTAGATGATGTTGGTATGAGACGATAAGCAGTGCAACGATGGACACTAAAAAAACAACACCTGTTAATTGTAATTTTGGCAACAATGTATTATCTGTATAAATGCATTAAAAAAAAAACATTTCATAATTATGGATAAACTTTTAAAATGATTATACCACTATATTAAAATATCAAAAATGTATCTACATATCACAAAAAAAATCACAATACTACAAAATTGAAATATTTTTCCTAATATTAAATAATCTGAAACATTTATCCAAAAATATCAAATCATTTGGGCAGACTAGATGGGCCGAATGGTTCTTATTTGCCGTCACATTCTATGTTTGGAAAACGTATCCAACAATATTAAATCGAGGCCATTGCCATTGGAATGATACATGTAATGAGTCTCCTGCCCACTATGTCTGTAAAGAACAATATTATATTTAAACCACTAGTCTAGTCATAATCCAGAACAGGAAGGGTGTGTGGAACAAGCTAGGTTACTAGCGGGCCTGGAACTCATTCAGATGAATAACCTTTTTATTTTGTTTGTATTTGAGTGCAGCTTTTGTAATTAGATTTAGCATTAGAGCCAGTCTATTTTGGGAATATCAAACTGTTTGAGCAGAAACTGAAAGATCATTTAATCTTAAAATGTATTAAGGGGAAATAATAGGCAGGAATTGATTCATATTTTTAATGCATTAAATAGATAAGACATTAACAATGCATGCATAAACAATACTTTGTACTGCAGAGTCAGACAGAACCTTGCCAAACCAGGAACTTGCTCCACCAGTGAGAAGTATCTAATTCTAGTCTCTGGGGATCAGTCCTTATCCCATAAAACCGTGCCAAGATATTTATGGGATAAATGGTTCTCACTGCATACTTCGGCTTCTTGTAATGTAGTCCTTATGGTGCTTGCGTTATATGTCAATAATACCAGTAATAATCAAAATATTATGTTAACCCTTATTTAAGTTGAGTTGAGTTGATTTTACATCCTCCTTAACCCCTTAAGGACACATGACATGTGTGACATGTCATGATTCCCTTTTATATCAGAAGTTTGGTCCTTAAGGGGTTAAAAGAAAGTTTTATTGCAATAATCAAGTTGGAGAAAAATCTCGGCAGATTTGGGGATTTGCATTCTCAGCTACTCAGAGCTAAATTTTGCAAGTTAGTTAATGTCTCGTTAAATCTCTGTAAGCCTGTAAAAACTGGTATGATACAGTATCTTGCTCTGAACTATACTAGTTTCTTTTATGTCTACAGGACAAAAATGGGCTCATTATTCTATGTAAAGTAAAATGATCCGAAAATAATTTGTGTCTAACAAAGGATAATGACATGTTACAGTTCTATAGCTATTTAATTCGAGACACTAGAAACTCCCTCTTACAATACCTGGAGGCTAGTCATAAATGATTGCATTGTCTCTGTCAACTAATGTAGCGTAGCCCTGCTTAAAACTATAATGTAGTAAATATTACTCAGGTTGGGTATGTTATTGCCTTTTTTTTTTTTTATTTCAAGGCAAATATAAATTTTTCAAGCCCTAATTCATGACCTCTCTGGAACTTGTCTCAATCGAATCCTTGTTTCAAGTCAACGTCATTCATGGGTGATTAGGGCAAACATGGATATTTTGGGGAGGTTTCCATTATGAGACTGATTCAAGGAAGACAATGCATAGTCATATTCATTGATTTAGTCATATACAATGCAGCTCTTGGAATAAACATCACCCTTGGCACAGGGCAACAATTGCAATTCACACTTTTGTTCCATAGGTGGCAGTATACAGAACGGTCTATTATACCGGATGAAAAGGGCACCTGGACAGAACCCAGAAATTGCACAGTGATCAAAAGTATCTCATCTGTGTTTGTTTGTTCACCTTCTTATGCTATTCCCTGGAAACGTGTCCTCTTCCTCCTTCCAGACGAGAATCTGCAGCTATGTTATCCTACTGCTCCATCTTTTTAACTCTACAATACCAACTAAAAAGTATATCGTTTTGTAAACTAAATTATCGTTCCACCACTGGGTTGTTCTTCTGGTACTCCTCAATTAGCCACGTTCCACTTAATTGTGTTCTGCTATATTTGCAGCATTTGGAAAATACTTGGGTTTTCACAAATTATGCCTCCCTCACTGAAATAGTAGCAATCAATTAAGGGGACTTTGTAGGCACTGTAACCGTTCCATCTCATTGAAATGGTTATAGTGCTTGGAGTCCTCTGGCACTGTCCTTCTATTCAGCGTTAAAACCATTTTAAAGCAGTTTCGAACTAAATATGGATTCCTGGCTGCCCATAGTTTCACCCCCACTGGAGGTAATGCTATGGCAATGATTAAAACTTCATTCTAGTTATACAAAAGCATGCCAACAATGGGTGCTTTGATAGGCTGAAAGCCATCAGCTGACACTTACTCATTAGCCCAAGCACCGCAGAAGGGATGGGCTGATGGGGACTTCAATTTATCATTAAAACATTAAAAATGGTTTAAAGGGACACTGCAGGCACCCAGACCACTTCTGCCCCTTTATAAACTGAAATAATTACCTTGCAGGGTTAAGTCCTCCTCTAGTGGCTGTCTACTAGACAGCCATTAGAGGGACTTCCGTGTTCTGAAAACATGAAAAGTGTTTTAAACGACGCTGGACTTCCTCACGCTATGCATGAAGACCTCCAGTGTTGCCAAAATCCCCATAGGAAAGCATTGGCACAAAGCCGAGCCAGGCAAGGCCCACAGTGTCACATCCCGGCCCACGCCACGGACGTCCGTTTTGGATCTGCCAAGGTGCACTACCACCTTCCCATCCAAAATACGAACCCCGGAAAATTGCAGACCCCCTTGTGCCACCTTATTCGCACTTACCAATTCCCCTATGCGGAACGCCCCAAAAAACGCCAAAATAAACGCCACCTTGAATAGGGAAACTTCGAACCCATCGAAACAAACCTCGGGCAACAGACCCACCAAATCCCCCAACACTTTAACCGACACCGGGCGCCTGGTATCCGGCGACCTGCGTCCCTTGCGATAACCCTTCAGGGCCTGCCTGATGACGAAGGTCTTGGTAAAGTCCTCCTTCCCACGCCACCTAAACCAAAATGCCATCGCGGCCATGGACCTATCCACCACGGCAGGGGATGCCCCTTTTGCCAGCAACTGACAGGTGTACCACAGGAAAGCTTCTCGCAAGGCATCCCCGTTGTCCATAGCCAACCCATCCAGCGACCGCTCCCAAGAGACCCAAACCTTACTGTATGAGGCCCAAGTGGCCGGCGCCAGAGAAGCCTTCACAAGTCCTCCAAGCAGGATGCTCCCAGCTGCCATATCTCGTCCGGGCAAGCTGTCAGGATCGGGACAGGGATCCAACACGCAGAGTACAAACAGTAGCCAGATACGTACAGGGCCGGCCTTAGGCATTTAGACGCCCTGTGCGAAAAATCTTCACAGCGCCCCCCCCTCCCCCCCCGTCATCCATGTATGCTGTAATGTTTGTGTTGTCTGTGTATGTGATTGTAGGTGTGATGACTGTGTGTGATATGTATGCTATGTGTGATATTTGTAATGGGTGTATTAACAGTGTGTGATATGCGTGTATTGGTTGTATGTGACACACACACACACACAGAGTCAGACGACCATACACACACACAGGAAGACATCCACACACACAGGCAGACAGTCTCACACACACACACACAGACACACACATGCAGACAGTCAGTCATACACACAGACACAGACAGTAATACACACAGACACACACAGTCATACACACACACACACACGCAGTCATACACACAGACACACACAGGCAGACAGCCATACACACAGACACACACAGGCAGACAGCCATACACACAGAGGCAGACAGCCATACACACAGAGGCAGTCATACACACAGAAGCAGTCATACACACAGAAGCAAGACAGTAATACACACAGACACACAGTGGCAGACAGTCATACACACACACACAGAGGCAGACAGTCATACACACAGAGGCAGACAGTCATACACACAGAGGCAGACAGTCATACACACAGAGGCAGACAGTCATACACACAGACACACACACAGAGGCAGACAGTAATACACACAGACACACAGTGGCAGACAGTCATATACACACACACACAGGCAGACAGTCTCACACACACAGACACACACAGGCAGACAGTCAGTCATACTCACAGACACAGACAGTAATACACACAGACACACACAGAGGCAGACAGTAATACACACAGTCATACACACAGGCACACACAGAGGCAGACAGTCATACACACAGACACACACAGAGGCAGACAGTAATACACACAGACACACACAGTCATACACACAGGCACACACAGAGGCAGACAGTCATACACACAGACACACACAGAGGCAGACAGTCATACACACACACAGGAAGACATCCACACACACAGGCAGACAGTCTCACACACACACACACAGACACACACAGGCAGACAGTCAGTCATACACACAGACACAGACAGTAATACACACAGACACACACAGTCATACACACACACACACACGCAGTCATACACACAGACACACACAGGCAGACAGCCATACACACAGACACACACAGGCAGACAGCCATACACACAGAGGCAGACAGCCATACACACAGAGGCAGTCATACACACAGAAGCAGTCATACACACAGAAGCAAGACAGTAATACACACAGACACACAGTGGCAGACAGTCATACACACACAGACAGAGGCAGACAGTCATACACACAGAGGCAGACAGTCATACACACAGAGGCAGACAGTCATACACACAGAGGCAGACAGTCATACACACAGAGGCAGACAGTCATACACACAGACACACACACAGAGGCAGACAGTAATACACACAGACACACAGTGGCAGACAGTCATATACACACACACACAGGCAGACAGTCTCACACACACAGACACACACAGGCAGACAGTCAGTCATACACACAGACACAGACAGTAATACACACAGACACACACAGAGGCAGACAGTAATACACACAGACACACACAGTCATACACACAGGCACACACAGAGGCAGACAGTCATACACACAGACACACACAGAGGCAGACAGTAATACACACAGACACACACAGTCATACACACAGGCACACACAGAGGCAGACAGTCATACACACAGACACACACAGAGGCAGACAGTCATACACACACACACAGAGGCAGACAGTCATACACACACACACAGAGGCAGACAGTCATACACAGACACACACACACAGGCAGACAGTCATACACACAGACACACAGAGGCAGACAGTCATACACACACAGACAGTAATAAACACAGGCAGAGAGTCACACTCACCTGACAATCCCACAGTTACCTGTGGAGTTCATTGTGGAGGCAGTGCAGCTCCTGGTGACTGTTTGTGGGGAAGCAGGGACTCCTTCCTGCTTCCCCTGCAGCAGTTTTCCGGCGCTTTTAGCTCCGCCCCCGCCGCACGGTAAGCTCCGCCCCCGCTGCAAATAAAAAAAAAAATAAATAAATATTTTTTTTTTTAAATCCCGGCCGGCTGTGCGGCCGCACGGCGCCCCCTGCTCCATGGCGCCCTGTGCGGCCGCACAGCTCGCACACCCCTAAGGCCGGCCCTGGATACGTATACCGGACCTTAGAATGGCCGGACTAACGTAAGTAGCACAGTATAGAATGGTCAAAGACAAGCCGAGGTCGAGGGTAACAGAAGACAGGTAAGCGAGAGACAAGCCGAATCAAGGGTAACAGAGATAAGAAGAGTAAGGTAAACAAGCCGGGTCAAAACCAAAAGGGATAATAGAATACACAAGCACTGAGTGACTAGAACAAACTAGAACCACGACAGGGCAATGAGCTAATGAAAGAAGCTCTGTTAAATACCCTGTTCAGAGCAGTAACCACGCCTCCGAGGCGTCTTGATTGGTCCTGCAGCAATTGACTGACAGGTCGTTCCGGGGGAGTGTCCTGATGACTACTTCCTGCCTAGATGCTGTAAAAGGCAGTCACTCCCTCGCGGCCGGCCTAGCATGACCGGATAGACCGCGGGGAAGGGAGCCATCAGACCGTCTGGATGGAGGAACAGCTAAGTCTCTACCTCTTTCGGAGGTAGAGACCACAGGTACCCTGACAGTACCCCCCCTCTCAGATACGCCCACCGGGCGGAATGAACCGGGACGAGATGGGAAGCGAGAGTGATACGCCCTGCGGAGACGGGGAGCATGAACATCCTCCTGAGGTACCCAACTCCTCTCCTCAGGACCATATCCCTTCCAATCAACCAGATATTGTACTCTCCCCCGGGAGATTCGAGAATCAATAATAGAGTTAACCTCATACTCCTCCTGACCCTCCACCTGAACGGAGCGAGGAGGGGCTATTGTGGAGGAAAATCTGTTACATATGAGTGGTTTCAGCAATGAAACGTGAAACGAGTTCGGGATGCGTAAGGTATTAGGAAGAGCTAAACGATACGCAACTGGATTGATACGGGTCAGCACCCTGTAGGGTCCAATATAACGAGGAGCGAACTTCATGGATGGCACTTTTAAACGGATGTTCCTCGTGCTCAGCCATACCCTATCACCTGGAACAAAGACCGGAGCCGCCCTTCTACGTTTATCAGCGTGTCTCTTTTTTTTTTTTTTTTTAATTCTTTATTTTTATTGTGCTTGAATCAACAATACAGGCTTGTCTAGCCACAACAGCGTCCACAAGCTTAGTAACAACAATTATTAGTGGTATTGTGGCATATCGGGTAGCATCGCACATTTTATAATAACATGAGGCATTTAAACATGAGTTAAGTAGCTTATAAGTAAATAACATAGAATATCGGTCCTGCAAGCATATCAGGTGCATGCGGCTAGTCATACATTGGTAAGGCGAATAAGAGGCAGCGCTTGTTATACGAGAACTATGAAGCTGTAAAGAGAGCTACAACCTGTGCGCTTGCCATGGACGGCATGGTAGACCTGGCTGTCAGGAGTTAGATGAGACAAATAGCAATATAACATAGGTAGCAGACTAGGCTAAGCAGGTAGGTTAGATAAGGTGGTACATGGATTGCCATTAGTTACTCTAGGTAGGGGAAAACATTGGGTATTATAGACAACTCTGTAGGGGGCAACCCTGTGGTGGCTAGGGGGCAACCAATACTCTGTGTGTTGGCCACTTGTTAAGAGTCATGAGAGTTGGAGTCATAGTTCGACCCAGCGTGTAGAGCTGGCAGGGTATTGTCTCGGGAGACCGGTAAGTCTGTGGAGTTCCTGCCGTCTGGCTGCCGGGTGCTTTAGCCGATTCCTACAGGAGGAGGCATGGTTACCCTTAGGTGTGGCGGTAGTAGGCAGTGGGAAGGGGTGTTGTTGACAGTCCCAGTGGGTCTTAGGTTATTCCATGCCCTCTCACCCATACCAGCCTGGGTCGTGTAGGGGTCCCATGCTTGTTGAGGAGGGGTCCATCGGCTTGGCGCTGTAAGGTGGAAGTACCGTGATCTCGGGTGGCGGTAGTTCCTCCGCTTACACAGTCTGTAGGCTTGTGTTTGGGGCCGCTTGATCCTCCGTTTGGGAGTAGGTCGCCGCGCCAGAGCTCCGCCTGTCGGGTGTGACTCAGGGGCGACTATGGTCGGCTGCTGCTTCCGTGCCTCCACTCTCCTCCAAAACCGCTGGCAGATGTCGTTGAACTTTTCCAGGAATCTGGTTTCCCAGTCTGGGGCGAGTACCCCTGTATCATGCTTCGTGACTGGGTAGTTGGCCGCCATCTTGAGCCGCGTGAGTGCTGCTTCAGCCAGGCTACTCAGTGCAGGGAGTTGAGGTTTGTCTCTGCTTGGACCGGGATAACCCCCACCGGTCTGAGGGGGGGAACGGGTGCCCTTCTTGGGAGTCTACGTCAATTGCAGCGGCGGGGGAGCGGCCGACTCTCCCGCCCGCGCTGATCAGGCTTGTAGGCCGCAGGGGCCGCGTGGCATGGGTCAGCAAGGAATCAGCCTAGTTTGGTATGAGTCGGTAGCTTATGCCGTCACCTGGCTCCCGGTAGCCGGTTTTGTGCTCGTGGGAGCGTATTTCAGTCGGTTGATGGGTAAAAATCACCCTCAGGAGCAGGAGCTGTGGAACCATGTGGCTGCTCTGCTCCGAGGTCAGGCCCCGCCCCCCATCAGCGTGTCTCTTAACCAACATAGAGTTGTGCACAAGGATTTGTCGAGTTTGATCCCACAACTTCCTCAAATTGGCAACATGAACATCAACCGACGGCACCCCCTGGGAAGGAGAATCCGAAGGAAGAATAGACGGATGAAAACCATAATTCATGAAGAAGGGGCTTGAATGAGTAGAATCGCAAACGAGATTGTTGTGTGCAAACTCCGCCCAAGGAATCAAACCGACCCAATCGTCCTGGTGTTCTGAAACGAAACAATGTAGATATTGTTCAACTTTTTGGTTCGTGCGTTCAGCAGCTCCATTGGACTGAGGATGATAGGCAGAGGAGAAATTCAATTTGATGCCTAGTTGGGAGCAGAATGATCTCCAAAAACGGGAAACAAATTGGGAGCCTCTGTCAGAGACAATTTGGGAAGGTATCCCATGCAACCGGAAAATCTCCCTGGCGAATATCTCCGCTAATTCGGGCGAAGATGGGAGTTTAGGTAAGGGAATGAAGTGAGCCATTTTAGTAAATCTGTCTACCACAGTGAGGATGACAGTCTGCTTTTTAGAGATAGGCAAATCAACAATGAAGTCCATTGCCAGACAGGACCAAGGTTTTTCAGGAACCTCTAAAGGGTGCAGAAATCCGCATGGAAGCAAATGGGGTAGCTTAGTCTTGGTACAAACTTCACATGCCCCGATGAATTCTTTAATATCCTTGCGTAAGTCAGGCCACCAAAAATCTTTAGAGACCAGCGCATAAGTCTTGCGGATACCAGGATGCCCAGCCACCTTGCTGTTATGGAGACAGCGTAGCACCTCCAGTTGGAGAGCGGCAGGAACGAAGTGTCGATCCCCAGGAGTCTGTTTGGGTGCCAAATGCTGAAACTTCATGATCTCAGAAAGCAATGGAGAGTGAATCCTGATATTCGTGTTCGCGATGATATTCCCCTTAGGAACTATGGATGACAGAAGTGGTTCAGTTATAGTGTATGGTTCATATTGACGAGACAAAGCATCGGCTTTAGAGTTCTTAGAACCAGGTCTATACGTAAGTACATAATTAAAGTGAGTGAGGAACAACGCCCAGCGAGCCTGCCTGGCGGACAAGCGCTTAGCCTCCCCAATATAAGACAAGTTCTTATGATCCGTTAGGATAGTGTCCCTTCCAGTAAATGTCTCCACTCCTTTAAAGCCTTAATGACTGCTAACAGTTCCCTCTCCCCGATGTCATATCTGCTCTCAGGCCCAGAAATTTTTTTAGAGAAGAAACCACAAGGGTGTAACGGTTTATCCACCCCTAACCTTTGAGACAGAACAGCCCCAACTCCTGTCTCAGAAGCATCGACCTCGAGCAGGAAAGGCAGAGTCGTATCAGGATGAACTAGAATGGGAGCTGAGGCAAAAAGTTCCTTGAGAGTCTTAAAAGCACAAAGAGCTTCCTCAGACCAGAACTTAGTATCAGCCCCTTGTTTCGTCATATTGGTAATAGGCGCAATGATAGAGGAGTAACCCTTAATGAAGCGCCTATAGTAGTTGGAAAAACCAATAAAACTTTGGATAGCCTTGAGTCCTTTGGGCAAAGGCCAGTCTAAAATAGATTGGAGTTTACCAGGATCCATTTTAAAACCTTCCCCAGAAATCACGTACCCAAGAAAGTCTACCTGAGACTGATCAAAACTGCACTTCTCCAATTTGCAGTATAGACCATGTTGCAGAAGTTTGTGTAACACCTTTCTGACCTGTCTATGGTGAGTCTCAATCTCCTTAGAGTGTATTAGTATGTCGTCCAGGTAAACAATAACACAATCATGCTGAAACTCCCTAAGTACCTCATTAATCAACTCTTGAAATACTGCAGGAGCATTGCATAGTCCAAATGGCATAACAGTGTACTCGTAATGGCCATACCGGGTATTGAATGCCGTCATCCACTCGTGACCTTGCTGGATTCTCACCAAATTGTAAGCCCCTCTGAGATCTAACTTGGTGAAGATTTTGGAGCCCTTAAGACGATCAAATAACTCGGTAATCAGTGGGATGGGATAGGCATTTCTGACAGTTATTTTATTTAAGCCTCGGTAATCGATACAAGGTCTCAGCGTGCCATCTTTCTTTTTAATGAAAAAGAACCCCGCCCCGGCCGGAGAAGAAGACCTCCTGATGAATCCCTTTTCTAAATTCTCCTGAATATACTCCTCTAGAACCGAGTTCTCCTGAACAGACAAAGGATATACATGGCCCCTCGGAGGCATAGTCCCGGGTAGAAGCTTAATTTTACAGTCAAATGACCTGTGTGGCGGCAAAGAATCGGCATTCTTCTTGTCAAACACTGCCCTTAAGTCTAGGTAAAGGTCTGGTATTTGTCTTTCTGTGGACTGAGTAGGATTCTCCTGTATGTTAATATTAGCTAATGGAGAAACCTTGCACAAACACCGATCCTGGCAGCCCTGGCCCCACGAGAGTATCTCCCCTAACTCCCAATCAATAATAGGGTTATGTTCCTTCAACCATGGGTACCCCAGAACTATGGGAACGGAAGGAGACGAAATGAGCAGAAGAGATAAATTCTCCATGTGTAGGATGCCAACATTTAACTCAATGGGTATGGTTTCACGAAAGATAACAGGGTCTAGTAGTGGTCTACCATCTATGGCCTCAACGGCCAAGGGTGTCTCCCTTAGCTGGGATGGGAAATTGTTTTTACTGGCAAAGGCTTGGTCGATAAAATTCTCAGCAGCACCGGAATCTATCAAAGCCATAGCCCTTACTACTTCCCTCCCGCAAGTTAAGGAAACTGGTAGCAGAAGCCTGTGATCTTTATACTTAGGATTAGAGGACAAAATAGAAACACCCAAGGCCTGTCCTCTAGAGAGACTTAGGTGCGAGCGTTTCCCGGGCGGTTAGAACAGTTTGAGAGTAAATGACCCTTAGCTCCACAATACATACACAAACCCTCTCTTCTCCTGTACTGTCTTTCCTCCTCAGAGAGGCGGGTATACCCTATCTGCATAGGTTCAGGAAGCAAAGATACCGTGGAGTCAGGACTTGGAAAAGCGGGGGCTAACCTAATAGAAGGTCTCCGGTTCTTCTCTCGAGTGTTCTGTCTCTCTCTTAAACGTTCATCTATACGAGAGATGAACGAAATTAAATCCTCTAAATTCTCAGGGAGTTCTCTGGTAGCAACCTCATCAAGGATTACTTCAGATAAGCCATTCAAAAATACATCCATATACGCCTGCTCATTCCACTTGACCTCTGACGCCAGAGACCTGAACTCTAGTGCATAATCCACCAGTGTTCGGTTCTCCTGTCTCAGACGCAACAGTAGTCTGGCTGCATTAACCTTTCTACCTGGAGGGTCAAATGTTCTTCTAAAAGCAGCTACAAAGGCGTTATAGTTATAAACTAATGGGTTATCGTTCTCCCATAATGGGTTGGCCCATCTCAGAGCTTTCTCAATAAGTAGGGTGATAATAAATCCTACCTTTGCCCTCTCTGTAGGATAAGAGCGAGGCTGCAATTCAAAATGGATACTAATTTGGTTTAAGAAACCACGACACTTCTCAGGAGCCCCACCATAGCGTACTGGGGGGGTAATGTGAGAAGAAGCACCCACTGTGGCTACCTCTAGACCTGAACCGGCAGGAGAAACAGGGGTATTACGTATCTCCTCTGGTGGGTTATTGGCACGAGATAATAGAGCCTGTAGCGCAAGCGCCATCTGATCCATTCTGTGATCCATGGCTTCAAACCTAGGATCAGGAGAGGCAAGCTGACTGTTTGTACTCGCAGGATCCATTGGCCCTGTCGTAATGTCAGGATCGGGACAGGGATCCAACACGCAGAGTACAAACAGTAGCCAGATACGTATACCGGACCTTAGAATGGCCGGACTAACGTAAGTAGCACAGTATAGAATGGTCAAAGACAAGCCGAGGTCGAGGGTAACAGAAGACAGGTAAGCGAGAGACAAGCCGAATCAAGGGTAACAGAGATAAGAAGAGTAAGGTAAACAAGCCGGGTCAAAACCAAAAGGGATAATAGAATACACAAGCACTGAGTGACTAGAACAAGCTAGAACCACGACAGGGCAATGAGCTAATGAAAGAAGCTCTGTTAAATACCCTGTTCAGAGCAGTAACCACGCCTCCGAGGCGTCTTGATTGGTCCTGCAGCAATTGACTGACAGGTCGTTCCGGAGGAGTGTCCTGATGACTACTTCCTGCCTAGATGCTGTAAAAGGCAGTCACTCCCTCGCGGCCGGCCTAGCATGACCGGATAGATGATGATGATTTACCGCGTGTACCACCGCCATGTTGTCCGAGAAAAAGACCACCTTCCTATCGCGCAGCCCGTCACCCCACAGAGCCATTGCGACGACCAACGGGAACAACTCAAGGAAAGCAAGATTGCGCATAAGTGGGCTCGACTCCCAAGACTCCGGCCACCTCTCCGCGCACCAGCATCCGCCGAAATAAGCCCCAAAGCCCACACTGCCCGATGCGTCAGTGAAAAGCTCCAGCTCGGCCGCCGACTGGCCCTCCTGCCGGAAAAGCACCGTTCCATTAAAATCCCGCAAGAAGGCATCCCAGATGCCTAAGTCCGCCCTCATGGCCGCCGACACCCGGATAAAATGGTGGGGGGACCGAACCCCCGCAGTAGCAGCCGACAAGCTGCGACTGAAGACCCTCCCCATTGGTATAACCCGGCATGCAAAATTTAGCATTCCAATCAAAGACTGCAGCTGCCGCAGGGGAACCTTGCGCGCCCCCGCCACAGCAGCCACCACCCTTCTGAGTCTGTCCAGCTTATCCCGGGGCAGCCGGCATTCGCCCAACACCGAGTCAACCTCCAGGCCCAGAAAACACAGACACGTGGTCGGGCCTTCAGTTTTATCCGCCGCCAGCGGAACCCCGAAGGGGCCCGCCACCCACTCAATCGTCCGCAGCAGCCGCAGGCATTCCAGGGAATCGGCCGGCCCCACACACAGAAAATCATCCAAGTAATGAACGACAGAACGATTCCCCGCCTCCTCCCGTACTACCCATTCGAGAAAAGTGCTAAATTTCTCAAAATAGGAGCACGAAATGGAACAGCCCATAGGCAGGCACAAGTCCACGAAGTAGGCCCCTTCGAAAAAACACCCCAACAGGTGATGACAGTCCGGGTGGACCGGCAGCAGCCGAAACGCTGCCTCAATGTCCACTTTAGCCATCAAAGCCCCACGCCCGGCCCGTTTGACCAGCTCGACCGCCCGGTCGAAAGATGCATACGGAACCGAGCATAAGTCCTTACTAATACCATCATTCACCGACTCCCCTTTCGGGTATGAGAGATGGTGAATGAGTCTGAACTTCCCTGGCTCCTTCTTGGGAACCACCCCGAGGGGAGAAATCCGAAGGCCCTCCATCGGAGGCATCGTGAACGGGCCCGCCATGCGGCCCAGCCCGACCTCTTTGCCCAGCTTTTCCCTCACCACATCCGGGAAGTCAGCCACAGACTTTAGGTTGCGCAGCCTCCCCGATCCCCCCCCTGCTCCTGGAACGGAATAAATAACCCACTCGAAAAACCCGCCCGGAGCACAGCCGCATCAGCCCTGTTAACGTAGCGGCTTAGCCACGGATCCATCGCGCCTAACCTCACCGGGGTTAGGCCCCGGGGAAGCGGACGCACCCCCTCCCCCAGCTGCGACAGCTGCTCCGGCGTTTCCGGACTTACCCTTCTTGAAGCAGCGGTTGAGCCCATGAGCACCCCCGCAGCCGGAGCACTCGTGCTTGAAATGACAGGTGGCCCCCCATTTGCATTGGCCCTCATTATAGAGCCAGCATAAGCCCTTTTGTAAGGCGGCCGACGAGGCGGACTGCCCCCTTGCGCCGGCCGAGTTATGAAAGGGCTGCGCCTTCTGCGCCAACATTAGCTTCATCCAGAGCGGCAGATCCATCTGATCCCACCTCATACCTGGATTAGCCGACAGCCGCTGCCTAAATTGCTCGTCATACCGCCACCAGGCCAACCCCCCATAAGTACGGTATGCCTCCCAAATGCCGTCCAGATAGCAGAACAGAGACGAGCATAACCCCGGCGATTTCTCGCCGAGCACACTAGCCAGCACGCAAAAAGCCCTCAACCAATTACCAAAGGATTTCGGAATCTTGCGATACCGCTTCCTCTTTTCCTCCTCCTCCTTCTTCTCCTCCTTTTTATCCTCCTCCTTGAGGTCAATAAAGTCCTCCAACGGGAGAAGGGAGAAAATCTCACAAAACTCACCCTTCCAGATTTTGTCCTTCACGTCCTGTTTCAGGTGGACCCCCAGCGGACCCGCGAAAGATACATACGCGTGCTGCCTAGCCGCGTCGGGGATACCCCCTGTCAACTCACTCCTCATTGTCTATAACAATTCCCAAGTCCTTTTCGTGTGTTGTTATCCCTAATTCGCTTCCATTAAGGGTATACGTTGCTTGTGTATTCTTTATGCCGAAGTGCATAACTTTGCATTTTTCAACATTAAATTTCATCTGCCATTTGAGTGCCCAGTCCCCCAGTCTATCTAAATCCCTCTGCAGCAAAGTAATATCTTGCTCACATTGTATTATTTTACAGAGTTTTTTGTCATCTGCAAACACTGAAACATGACTTTCAATGCTGTCTTCAAGATCATTTATAAACATGTTAAATAGGAGTCCCAGAACAGACCCCTGAGGGACACCACTTGCCACCTCTGTCCAGCTTGAAAATTTACCATTAATGACAACTCTTTGTACTCTGTTTTTAAGCCAATGTTGTACCCAAGAAGAAGCATTTTCATCTAGACCGATTTCCTTGAGTTTGAACACTAATCTATTGTGGGGAACTGTATCAAATGCCTTGGCAAAATCCAAATAGATCACATCCACTGCAACCCCCTGATCTATACTTCTACTTACTTCTTCGTAGAACGCAATCAAGTTAGTTTGACATGACCTGTGCTTCATAAAACCGTGCTGATTTTTGCTGATAACCATGTTCTTCTCAAGAAATTCAAGAATATTATCCCTTAATAACCTTTCAAATATTTTCCCAGCCACAGAAGTTAAGCTCACAGGTCTATAATTTCAAGGCAAGGATTTTGAACCCTTTTTGAATATAGGAACCACATCTGCCCTCCTCCAATCCTCTGGAACACTTCAGAAAGAAAAGAATCTTGAAAGATTAAAAACAGAGGTTAACTTATTTCTACACTTAGTTTCTTAAGTACTCGTGGATGGATACCGTCAGGCCCTGTAGCTTTGTTTATATTAACTTTCTTTAGTTGCTGCAGCACCTTGTCTTGAGTTAACCAATTACAATTATTCTGCAAGTTTTTAGTAGCAATCATTTGCACATCTATTGCCATGGGTTCTTCCTTAATATATATGGAGGAGAAATAGTTATTTAAAATTCCTGCCTTTTCCTGTTCTTCATTAACTAACACCCCTGTTTCAGTTTTTAGTGTACCTACACTTTCATTTTTTGTTTTTTTTTAGAATTTATGTACTTAAAATGCTTTGGGGTTGGTTTTGCTCTCTTTAGCTATCATTTTTTCATTTTGAAGTTTAGCAAGTCTAATTGCCTTTTTGCACGCATTATTTGCTTCCTTATATCTTTTATAAGATGAATCTGATTTGTCCGATTTAAATGCTTTAAATGCCCTTTTCTTATTTTTAATCTCTTGTTTTACTTCTCTTCTAAGCCACATTGGTTTTTAATGTGTTTCTTTTATATATATTACCCAATGGCAGGGCCGCCACCAGAAATTTTGGGGCCCCTAACTCAGCTCAGGGTCTGGGCCCCCTGGGGCCCGCCTCCAAATACCGCCCACAGGGTCCGCCTCCAAATACCGCCCACAGGAATACACACACAGACACACACACACACACACACTGATACAAAAGGACACGGATACATACTGACAGACATACATTGATACTGGCATACATACATACAGACATATATACAGACATACAGACATACATTGATACTGGCATACATACATACAGACAGAGAGACATACAGACATATATATATAAACGATGAGGGCCATAGTAATGAAAGTGAAGTAGCTTTTTCCTCCAAAGTTCTTATGCCAGTTAAAGGACAACTCCAATGTTAAACCTTCAATATGAAGATTAAATATTGAGGTGGTCTTTCCACCTCCACAATGCCATGTGGCCACATCCTACCGGCACAAATAATGACAGTTACTTACCTTTTTATTTGCAATTTGTGCCAACGTGCAAATCTGATTGGGTATTTGTGATCACTCACCCAGTGAAAGCTTTCGAGGAGGATTAGAGAAGATTTTTTTTTTATGTTGATGGTTTTATTTTTGTTTGTTTTTTTGCAGGCAGCTTTTGAGGGAAAGGGAAGAGTTACCTGTTCTCATGTATAGTTGAAATGTTCTTAACATTTACAGACCTTGTTCCGTATGTAACAAAAAAATGAAGTTTAAAAAAAAAAAAGCAAATTTAGTTTATTATTTACTGATTATGCTGTACATTTATTTCAAGCATAATACTTTGATATACACTGCATTTCATGTTCCCAGTGTAACAAAATTATTTTCAGTTTGTAAAACTACTCCACTATGTATATTTTAAAAATGTCATTTTTTTTCGGAAAAAGAACGGGACTTCCTAATTTCTGGAAATTTTTAATCTCTAAATACAACCCTATTTACACCTTGTGTTCGTGAGATCAAATAAATATGTATACTAAGTTATATACGTACCTTGTGGTTTTGTCCCAGCTGGTTGCCTAGTACAATATGTAGATGATGTGTTACCGACAAAGTGCTATCAAAACATTTTTTCCAACATCAACAAACTTTAGAACAGCTTAGCTTTATGTTTTGTGCTGGAAGCTAAACAAAATCTCCCCAGCTTGTACCTGAATTCTACTCAGTTGTCTACATATAGTTTTTCATGTAATTCAGACGACCATAATCAATCTCCTATACTGAATATGATCTTTAGGTAACATCAAATAGCATGCTATTACAGACAGCCAATATCATGCTGAGAAAAATGAAAGTCCATTTGTTTTGACAAACATAATGCATAATGCCCCCAAATTATTCACATCCACCACAAACTGAAATCTTTTTAGGAAGTGCCTGAGTAAGGGCACTTTCTATATGTGGATGACACTGCATCAGTTTCTACCCAAATGTCAAATTTGACATCCCACAATGTTAATGGCATACATGTATATACTGAAAGTACAAATACAGAAAAGAAAATCCATGAAGATTAATTTTATGCTCCACTAAATTCAGTTTTTCTGTTTAAAGATAAATAAATAAATAATTTCAAGTTATGACAATCTAAATTTTTTGCGTATCTATTTTGATGCACACAAATACCTTGACATGCATAGAATGACACATGGAGAGAATTTAGAAATGTTTTGATAAAAGAAGGTTTGGGCAAAGTTCTAAAAGAAGAGCAATCATAGTGGTAACAATAAATGTCCTCAGCGATTGATTGCTCTCTTTTAAAACTTTGCTCCACTTCTCGGTTATGATTAAATTTATAAAATCATTCATACACACACAAACACACACACAAAGCTCATTTTCCAGCCACCCTCCTGTCTCTTACCTTGTCTTTGCAGGAGGGTGGCTGGGGCTGATAGGAGTATTCGGACGGCTCTCCCTCACTGCCGCGCGCGCGCTCCTCCCGCGCGGAGTGAGCTGGGAGGAAGTGACCACTTCCTCCCAGCAGCACTTGCTGCGGCTGCTTTTTTTTTTAAAGGGGCCCGGTCGCGCTATACCACGGCCACAGCGCTGACCGGGCCCCTGAAGATATGGGGTCCATCGGGTGGCCCCAAGTGCATGGGCCACCCGATGGGCCCCATCAGCGTGCGGGCGCCGGTGCAACTGCACCGGCGGCAATTCTGCCGCTACACATGGGGCCCGGGCGGCCGGGCCCCCCAGGGCCGCCGGGCCCGTGACAAACGTTATGGTTGTCACCCCCTGATGGCGGCCCTGCCCAATGGTACATACTGAGAAATGTACCTTTCTAATATTTGTTGGAAGATGATCCATTTATCCTCAGTGTTCTTTTCACTAAAGAGTTTATGCCAGTCAATATATTGTAAAGCTGCCCTGAACTTATTGAAATTGGCCTTTTTAAAATGATATGTTGGTTTGTTTTTTTTGAGTTTATTTCAAAGGACACTATATAGTCTTTGCAGTGTAGTAGAGCTGGCAAGGTATCAAGGGAGATGTAGTCCACAGCATCTGGAATAGCAGTGGCTATTCATGGCATGTTGAATGATTCCAACAACATGATGTAAGTTTTGGATTTTCCATGGTAGCATTGTATACTCAGCTATCAAAGTTCAAGCTAATAACTCAGTTTGAGACTCATTGTCACCTGTGGATGGAGTTTGTACTACTACATTTTTTCCGCACTCATATGTTTTCCGTACTCTTATACTGCTCATTCAGCAGCCTAGTATTCTATCCTTCCCACGGATCACTGTCCCAGTAAAGTCAACAGAGTAAGTGAATTTCAAAGCCTGACATTTAAATGAATAGATGAATGGACTTGTCTACTGTTGCTATTTATATAATGTTACATGATAAACGGTACCATTGACCAATCCAGACAGGTTTTTTTTATTTACACACAAGAGAACCAATAAGCCAAAT
Organism: Pelobates fuscus; assembly: GCF_036172605.1. Taxonomy (NCBI): domain Eukaryota; kingdom Metazoa; phylum Chordata; class Amphibia; order Anura; family Pelobatidae; genus Pelobates; species Pelobates fuscus. The sequence continues at coordinate 369,672,840 of NC_086319.1, read as the reverse complement.
AAGAACACTCTCTGTATCTTTCCTCTATCCCATACCAGATACTGCTTCCTCCTGAATTGCCAAAGAATTTTCGCTGATTTAATCTGGGCTCCCACCCTTTTAATACCATAATGATTCATCTATGTGTGTGTGTTTTTTTTTTTTTTTTAAAAGGCCATACTTTTAGAATGTATCAGCAACAGATACCAATTAGTGATCAGTGGAACAAAACATCTGTTGCTATGTGTGCTCCAAGATACGATGAGCGATTATACATGTATACACACACAAATACAGTACCATCTTTGTTTATATTCTGTAACAAAAGGGTTTGTATCTGTAGTGTACAGTCATGGCTGGTACAAGGATTTGGGCTACATTATGTCATCCCCCCGTCCCCAAAAAATGCATCTTCACCTGTGTGTCTCTTTGCCCTCTTTCAAAATTTCTTACCCCTTTTGTGTTTCTTATCCCCCATTTTCCCATTTGTATCTTACACCCCCCCTTGTGTGTTTCTTGCTTTTCGCTGCCCCTTTGTGTGTCACTTTCTACCCACAGCCACTTAGTGTCTTTTTATCTCCCCCAACCCCTTTATGTGTTTTTCTTAGCCCAGCCCCATTGTGTTTCTATCTACCCCTATCCTCTTAGTGTTTCTTTCCCACAGACCCTTTGATTTTTTTTGTTTTTAATTCTTTATTTTATTTGTACAGTAGATGACATGCAACAATAGCGATGGCGAGCATTACCAATAACAAACATATACATGGAGCTCTTGCACTTTAAAAAAATTATAATAAACAAGTAAACTTAGGCTTCATAGTTAGGTCTGGAGCTCGGAACAACGCTCGCTCCTCCGACTGATTGCCGAGCTGCAATTATTAGTTTCGTAGAGGGTCATCCCTGCATTGTGGGCGAAACAGGCTGGAGCCCTGCTTGTCAGGACTAGCATGGTGTTTTAATTTGGACTTTCACTATACATGGTATGCTGTCAGTGTGCTCTTTGCTACTAAACTCGATTGATGGGTGCGTGTAAGCCTGTTAGACTATATGAAAGGACCCCCATTGAGGTGGGCATTGTGCCAACTTTGGCACTAGGTGCTGGTGACATGTTAAGCAAGGGGACGAGCATGGAGAGTTTCAGTTTGAGTGTGTTTTATTTGCATCCACAGACCCTTGTATGTCTCTTCACCCCCAGCCCCACTCTCTGTTTAATTTTCCCCTTCTCCAGTTGTTCCAAATGTCTTTTTGCCACCTCCAGCCTATGTGTGTTTCTTACTTTCCCCACCCCTTTGTGTGTCACTTTCTACCCACACCCATTTTGTGTGTCTTTTTTTCCTCCCCCCAGCCCCTTCGTGTATTTGTATCTACCCGTCCCCTCTTACTGTTTCTTTCCCACAGACCCTTTGTATTTCTCTTCACCCCCAGCTCCTCTCTATTTCGTTTTCCCCAGTTTTTCCAGTCTTTTTGCCCCCCTCCAGCCTATTTTGTATGTCGTTTTCTCTTCCCATCCTTTATGCTCCCCTCCGGCCCGTCACCAGGGTATTGTGCCCTAATATAGACATTTACACTTTTATAAATGAACCTTGTTACACCACCTGCCTGTCAGACAACCGGTCCTGTTACTTCCTGGTTTGGTTAGCTCAGTTGACAATTGCCCAGAGCACCTGCCTTGCAAAGGCTTCTCATTGAGCTGCATTGGGAAGTCTGTGATTGGACAGCCACAGGAAGTCTGGGTGGGGTTAGAAGGGGAGGGCTTGCAAAGGCAGCAGACAAGAGATGTGCAGCTTTTGCAAGCTCTTTTTTGACCCATGATGAAAAAATTTCCTAAATAAATGCATGCATGTTTTCATTTAGGGTATGTCTACTAAATATAGATTTTTATTTATTTTGCATTTGGGCAGTGGAGTGTCCCTTTCATTTTTATTGAGCAAAGGTACCAGGGAACATAGTTCTTAAATAATGATTGTTCATTAAAGTGGGTGAAGATGTTGGCAGGGTATACGTGCCAGGAGACCTCCCAAATGATTTGACAAAAAAAAAATGGAGACAGTGCCTGAAGGTTTTTTGCACCATAACCACTACATTGAGCTGTACTTGGTATGGTACTTATATTATCATGATTTTATTGAGTGATACTTAAAGAGACAAACATATCTTTATATAGCAGTGAATTTGCCTGCAAATGAACCTTATTGAACCTTATATGTTTTATGCATCTGTGTGTGTCAAGCAGTGAGTATTTAACCCCTTAAGGACCAAACTTCTGGAATAAAAGTGAATCATGACATGCCACACATGTCATGTGTCCTTAAGGGGTTAAAGTAAGATGGCTACCTTTTTTTTAAATCGCCAGAGACTCTGTAGATTGTGCCTAAAAAACTATTCATGACCTACACTATGAATAAAATAATAAATAAAACTCCTAGCTTATACTGTAGCAGTCTAATGAATGACTACTTGGGATAGGGATTCTTGCATAACAGTGCAGAAACTGGTATTAGTATAAACATGAATACAGGTACTCCTCACTTACCGACCGGATTCCATTCCTACGACGTGGTCGTGGAACAAATTGGTCGGTAAGTGAGGAGTTAAGGGATTACCTGCTCTGTTTTCCCCGACCATGCTTATTTCCCCAAGCATAGATTTAAGGGATTCACTGCTCTGGTGCGCATGTCTATGTTCGGGGAAATTTCCCTGAACATAGACGAACGCATAAGAGCAGGGAATCCCTCTAATCTATGCTCGGGGAAATTTCCCCGAACGGCTCGCACTTACCACCCTGCGAGAGAGCTGGTCGTAAATGCGAGTCGTCGTAAAACAGGTAAGCCGCAAAACGAAGACCACCTGTATGCTATTATGTTTATATTCCGTTACAACGGTGCTTTAAAGCAGGCTTCCCCAAACTCCGGCCCTCCAGGGAAGCCTGCATTATTGTAGCCCATGGAACAGCGCAGTCAGGGGAGTGGGCCTTGACAGAGCCAGGAGTAGGCAGGGGAGTAACCAGTTAAAGGGGTGTGGTTATTGGTAAATGGGGGTTGGACTATAGGAGTATATTAAGCGGCCATTTTATGACCAAGGGACATTTTAACTAAACTGACACATACCTGGTAATTGTTTTTGGCAGGTCTGTGTTGGTTTTTTCTTTTGTCTTGCAGATCATGGCATCAATGGAAGAAATCCTGGAGGGAGTGAGAGCTGCTGTGCGGGATAGAGGACTGGCCTGGCTTCACGAGCAACTGGGGGCTCAGGGTCCCCCCCCTACAACCCCTGCGGCGGCTGCACGGCGTTCCATGAGGAGGGCGAGACCGCCCCAGCGGCTGAGCCCGGGCATGGAGCCTGAAGTCGGCAGACGGAGGAGCCCGTCAGCGGAGTCTGTTGGGGCCCTGGATGAGGTAGCGGGCCCCAGCGGAGTGGATGTACCGCGGCCGGCACCGTCGGTCCGACGCGGTGCTGGCCGGGCGCGGGCAGCAGCTAGGCCGAGGCCTACCACGCGGTGTGCGCCCCGCCGGGAGGCGGCAGGCGGGACGGTTGCGGCTGGAGCCAGGACCCAGAGCAGATCGGATGGTGGAAGCAGTGAGCGGTTGCGGCCCGGTGAGTCAGGGAATGGCGCTGGGGCTGGGCAGCGGGCGGGGGGCAGAGCGGAGGCCTCTAGTGATCAGGCGGTCCCCCTGATGGCAGGGGGAACCCCTGGGCAAGGGGACACATCGGGGGCGGCCTCTAGTGGGGCCAGGTTCAGCACAAGGGACGCAGACGGCGGGTCCGCTCAGCCAGGTACATTGGGGCCGGCAGGGCCCGCGGCTTTAGCAGACAGAAAACGCCAGGATAGACAGGCGGAATCCCCAGTTCGCAAGGCGGCCCAAAAGGGGCCAGGTGCAGCAGGTCGGGATAGCTCCCAGGACTCAGCTCAGGGCATGGAGACAGGACGGGCTGGGAGAGAGCGGGAGGGCCGCAGGGGCGGCTCCCGGGGACCGAGGGGTCTCTCGCGGAGCCCTAGGCCGCATCGCAGCAGGGAGCAGCACGGCGTCAGTGCCAGGCATGACAGGAGGCAGGCTGACGGGTGGAGGGGTAGAGAGAGGAGCAGGTCTGCAAGCAGGTTTAGCAGAAGGAGATCGGCCTCAAGGGACCGGAGGTGGAGGCAGCGGCGCAGTGCGTCTGGGTCCTCAGGCAGGAGCTCGCCAGGTCAGCGGCGCAGTGCTTACGGCCGGGAGGGCCAGGCAGGGAGTCGGGATATGGTGCGGAACTACAGGCATGAACATAAGGAGGTTGGGCGGGTATGTGATCATGTGGACACACTACCCAGGTGTCGTTCTCCTTGCAGGTCTCGCAGCACTACACCCGCGGTCCTGAGGCAGGGCCAGGCTGACGGGAGTCGGCGCCAATTGGATGCTCCGGAGCCAAGCATGGCGGACGGACGGGAAACGAACCCACAGCCTTCTGCGGCTTCGGGCTCAGGCGGTGAGTCAACTGTTACACCACACGCAGGAACACTATTGAATTGCTTAAAATCTTTCTTAGATTCATGGGCGGGTGGGGAAATGGCTTCACCTCAGTTTGGGAGATTGTGGACGTGTGAGAAAGGCCAGGGGTTACAGGGTAGGGCCGTGGGCCCAACGCTGGATAGCGAAGTGGGGTTATCTGTGTCGGAAACTAGTAAGGAGTCGGGGGACAAGGTAGGTCTTGGGGGCGAAATTACCGACGCTGCGCGGCAAAACGTGCACGTGTCTTTTTCGGGCCCATTAGGTTGTCATCTGAAAATGGACATCAAGGAGAAAATTTGGAAGGGTGAGTTTGTGGAGGTTTTTTCCTTGCTCCCGCTGGAGGAGTTCTTAGACATGAAGGAGGAGGACAAGAAGGACGCAAAGAAGGAGGAGGAGGAGAAAAAGCGTAGGTATCGGAAGATTCCTAAGACGTTTGGGAACTGGCTGCGGGCCTTCTGTATCCTGGCCAGCGTGATAGGGGAAAAGTCGCCGGATAAATGCTCCCAATTGTTTTGCTACCTAGATGGGATTGGGGAAGCGTACCGGACCTATGGCGGGGTCGCCTGGTGGCGGTACGACGAGCAGTTTCGCCAGAGGTTAGCGGCGAATCCCAGCATGCGGTGGGATCAAATGGACCTTCCCCTCTGGATGCGGCTCATGATGGCGCAAAAGGCTGCGCCCTTTCAAGGGACGGCCGGTGCGGCCCCTGGGGGACCTGCATCGGCCGGGCAAAAGAAAGGCTTCTGTTGGCTCTTTAACGAGGGCCAATGTAAGTGGGGTGCGTCGTGCCGGTTTAAGCACGAGTGCTCAGGTTGTGGGGGTGCACACGGAGCCAGCCGGTGTTTTAAGCGAGGTAAGTCTGCACCAGGAGCGGGAGCCGTTGGAGCGTCGGCCCCCTCCGCTGCCGCGGGGGGCAACCCCGGTGAAAGTAGGCGAGATGCTGCCGTGGCTAAAACAGTACGGTAACCGTCAGGACGCTGAATTCTTATGGCACGGCTTTACGGAGGGTTTTTCAATACCGTTTCAGAGTAGGGATGTGGGGAGGTTATGCAGTAATCTCAAGTCGGTGGGTGAACACCCGGGAGTTGTGAGGGACAAGTTGCTGAAGGAGGTGCAACTGGGTAGGATGGCTGGGCCGTTCGAGGCTCCGCCGCTGCCTGACTTGAGGGTATCCCCGCTGGGGGTAGTCCCCAAGAAGGAGGCGGGTAAGTTTAGGTTGATTCATCATTTATCATTCCCGAAAGGGGCGTCAGTGAATGATGATATCGATGAGGCCCTGTGCTCCGTATCGTATGCATCATTCGACCATGCTGTCGAGTTGGTTCGGAGAGCAGGGCGAGGGGCTTTGATGGCGAAGGTGGATGTGGAGGCAGCATTCCGGCTCCTTCCTATCCACCCAGACTGTCACCATTTGTTAGGGTGCCTTTTTGAGGGTAAGTTTTTCGTGGACCTGTGCCTACCCATGGGTTGCTCCATTTCATGTGCGTATTTTGAAAAGTTTAGCACGTTCCTGGAGTGGGTAGTGCGCAGGGAATCGGGCGGGGGTACGGTGGTCCATTACTTGGACGACTTTCTGTGTGTGGGCCCGGCTGGGTCCGACAGATGTGCCCAAATACTGCGGGTGTTCCAGAGGTTAGCCCAACAGTTTGGGATTCCTCTGGCCGAGGACAAGACAGTGGGCCCGACCGAGTGTCTGAGTTTTTTAGGGCTGGAAATCGACTCGGTCGTGGGGGAATGTAGGCTGCCGGAGGAGAAGTTGAGGGTGCTCCGCCAGCAGGTGCACGCGATAAAGGGCGCTAGGAAAGTTACGCTGCGGGGACTGCAGTCCTTGCTCGGCAGCCTTAATTTCGCTTGTAAGGTGATCCCTATGGGAAGAGTTTTTTGTAGATTGCTGGCTAGGGCTACCTGTGGGGTCCGTCTGCCGAGTCATTACATCAGGGTGTCGGTTGGTATGAGAGAGGACTTGGACATATGGGACCGCTTCCTCACTGAGTTTAACGGACGGGTGTTTTTCAGGGATGTGATGAAGGCATCTGGCGAAGCCGGGCTGTTTACGGACGCCTCGGGGAGCGTTGGCTTTGGGGCTTACCTTGGGGGCAAGTGGTGTGCCGAGGTTTGGCCTGAGGCTTGGTCCGAGAGCCCCTTGATTCGGAACCTCGCCTTTTTGGAGCTTTTTCCAGTTGTGGTAGCGGTGTCACTATGGGGCGAGGAGCTCAGGGACAAGAAAGTTATCTTCCACTCTGATAATATGGCAGTGGTACAGGTAATTAACAGTCTATCGGCTTCGTCCCTACCAGTGGTTAGGTTGTTGCGGCAGCTAGTGCTCTTGTGTATGTCTTGGAACATTGTCTTCCGGGCACGGCACGTGCCGGGCCTGCTGAATGTGGTCGCTGACGCTCTGTCTCGTTCACAGTGGGTGCGGTTCCGGGAAGCAGCGCCGGACGCACAAGCGACAGGGCAAGCATGCCCGGAGGAGATGTGGCGGCTCGGGACGTTGTGCTTGGGCGATACATAAGGAGCTCACTGGCGCCGGGGACTTGGACCGCTTATACTAAGGTTTGGTGTGAATGGGAGGAAATGTTGTCCCAGGCGGGAGCAGGCGATTCTGCAGCTGGTAGGTTGGACACGCTGTTGTGGCTTCTTTGCAGGTTGGTGGCAGGTGGGTCATCCCCTTCTAGGGTGGAACGCTACATGTCTGCGTTAGCCTTCCTGTTCAAGTTTAACGGGTGGGAAGACCTGACCAAACATTTCTTGGTAAAGCAAACTTTGAAGGGTTTCAAGAAGGGCAGGAGGTCTGTGGATACGAGGAGGCCTGTGTCCTTTGCCACCCTTCAAGGGTTGGTGGGGTTGTTGAACGAAGTGTGTAGTTCGGCATTTGAAGTAACTTTGTTCTCTGTGGCTTTCGTGTGGGCTTTCTTTGGGGCTTTTCGTATTAGCGAATTGGTGAGCGCCAATAGGTCGGGGGCATCGGGCCTCCGGTATGAGGATGTGGCTATAGAACAGGACAAGGTCGTGATTTGGCTCCGGCGCTCGAAGACGGACGTCTTCGGAAAAGGTAAGAATGTTGTCCTGTCCTCACTACCAGGGTCCCCGGTGTGCCCGGTTGCGTGTGGGGACGTGTTTTTACGGGTTCGCCCGCAGGTTGGTGGTTGCTTCCTGATTCATGAGGATGGGAAGGCGCTGTCGCGCTTTCAGTTCTTGCGAGTCTTCCGCATGGGGTTGACGAGATTGGGCTTGCAGCCCGGACAATTTGGTACGCACTCCTTCCGTATCGGGGCTGCGACTGAGGCGGCGCGGCTCGGGCTGGGGGAGGAGCGGATAAAGCAGATTGGGAGATGGGAATCCATCAGGTTCCGTGCATATGTAAGGCCGGAAAGGTTGGTGTGAATGGAATGTTGTGGATGTGGGAAAAGGGTGCTCTGCCGGTTAACTGAATTTGTTTCCTTTCAGGCTTGGTCGCTTGGCTGGTGGGTCACTCGTTTGTCTACTGGGCGGAGAAGAGGGCCGCAGTTCGGAGACAAGGCACACAACTGGGTTTTCTTCTGGACACAGTGGACCTTCGGTGGTTTGGTTTTAGGGGTTTCAGCTGGCAGAGTATAAGTGGTGAAATTTTTGGGATGTTGTCCAAGGGGTTTGCCCCGGATATACTGTTGATTCACGGTGGGGGCAATGACTTAGGTTTGGTCCCCCAGAAGGTGTTGGTCAGGAGAATGAAGAGGGACCTGGACAGGGTGAGGGCTCTGGTCCCAGGAGTTACAATAGTTTGGTCTGAAATGGTGCCGCGGTTGAACTGGAGGCATGCCAGGGACCCGGCGGCTGTGGCACGTTGCCGTGGTAAAGTAAATAAGGCCATGTCTGTCTTTATTAGGAGACTAGGGGGGGTCCCAGTGAGGCACTTTGAATTGGAAGGCGGGTTGCCCGGTTATTTTAGGCGGGATGGTGTGCACCTGTCTGATGTGGGGTGTGATCTACTAAACTTAGGATTCCAGGAGGGTATTTCCAAAGCCCTATTTATGTGTGGTGGGGGTCGCTCGAGACATTAAGGGGTCAAGTCTCTTGCTATGGCGGGATAGGGCTTGGGTAATTGGAAGGTAGGAGGAGTATAAATTGGTTAGGCTGGATTAAACTGGAGTGTGAAATGGTTTGTGGGTTCGAGCTCATCGGTGGCTCCGAACCAGGTGGTGTAGGGGGGTCTCGGTACACCCCTACAGTTTAAAAAGTTATGGATATGGGGCCTCTTTGGTAGGCCATATGTTATGTGTTAATTGGTTATTTATAATGTTATTTATTGTTATTGGCGGGGTCATTGCCGGGGGTAATTTATGTACGGTGGGGGGTGGAGGTATATTTACTTTTGTGGCAATGACCCCAATTTGTTACCTTGTTTATAATAATAAATAAAGCTGTGGACTTTTTTTATTCCAACAGAAATACGGTGTCTGTAAGTTATTGGGGGGTTTGGGGTAAACAGCGCACCTGCCGAATAATCGACTGTGCGCATGTCATGTAGCCCATGGAACAGCGCAGTCAGGGGAGTGGGCCTTGACAGAGCCAGGAGTAGGCAGGGGAGTAACCAGTTAAAGGGGTGTGGTTATTGGTAAATGGGGGTTGGACTATAGGAGTATATTAAGCGGCCATTTTATGACCAAGGGACATTTTAACTAAACTGACACTTACCTGGTAATTGTCCCTCCCACCCTCCCTATTGTTTTGGAGTTCCCGTTTGGTCACAGCGGCGGGATAGGGCTTGGGTAATTGGAAGGTAGGAGGAGTATAAATTGGTTAGGCTGGATTAAACTGGAGTGTGAAATGGTTTGTGGGTTCGAGCTCATCGGTGGCTCCGAACCAGGTGGTGTAGGGGGGTCTCGGTACACCCCTACAGTTTAAAAAGTTATGGATATGGGGCCTCTTTGGTAGGCCATATGTTATGTGTTAATTGGTTATTTATAATGTTATTTATTGTTATTGGCGGGGTCATTGCCGGGGGTAATTTATGTACGGTGGGGGGTGGAGGTATATTTACTTTTGTGGCAATGACCCCAATTTGTTACCTTGTTTATAATAATAAATAAAGCTGTGGACTTTTTTTATTCCAACAGAAATACGGTGTCTGTAAGTTATTGGGGGGTTTGGGGTAAACAGCGCACCTGCCGAATAATCGACTGTGCGCATGTCAAGTAATTAAAACGGTCTGGTTCATGTTTATCTTGTTCAGAACCTTCAAACGCAGCAGATTAGGGCTCCAAGCTATTTTCTTAAGAATTCTAAGCATCGTGAATTGCCGCAGCACTTATGAAATATTGTGAAATGAATATAAGTTTTATGAGCTGTAAGTTGATACCGTGATCTGTTGTGCAAACCTGCCCCACGGCTGTTCTCTTGACTAAGCATATGACACAGTCTGTCTTTGCTATGAAATAAAAGGACAGCCATGGAGTGGATGCAGAGAACTGTTCATTGCATGAACAGAACAAACAAATCTACAGGATCCATAATCATGCCTCGCTATCCCTCTTGTTACCAAGTAGCACATCAGTTGACGCTGCTACTTGATCGAAAGCAAAATTATTATCAACAAATGCAGAATGAGTCTACACCACAATGACATTCCTAGCACATAACTACCCAGTGTCCCAATTCCATTTTGGCAGTCCTGATTTTGAAAAAGTTTAAAAGTTCACTTTAATCACCAGCCTTTCTTTAAAAAAAATAAAAAAAATGTAGGAGTTAAAAAAAATGCTCTAACAGTTTTTATCTGTTTGTAAGGCAGCTTTCCTGGCCTGTCAATCAGTGAGCAGGAATATTCACTTCCTGGCTGGCAATGTCAGTTTTGTGCAACATTTGCATCAGCTGTTAGTACGCACAGCACAGACACATGTCTTGGATAGGCTGTCCATAACTGGATGAGTTACACATACATTGTCAAAGTTACTGCTGCCCAAGTCTCAGGAAATGTAACTTCTCTATTGGGAATTTAGAACCCATCAGATTGAGGGTAAGACTTGCCTGCCCCTTCTGGTCTACAGCTCTTTATATGCTCAGTGAAATTCTGACTGAGGCTGGTAAGAGTTAAAATATACATCTGAGATCACAGATATATTGATCGAAGTATTAAGCAACTTAAAGGAACATTATAGTGTCAGGAGTACAAACAAGTATACCTTACCTTATAGTTCTAAAATAACCCCCTTACCACCAGTTAAAAGGGTGAGTTTACTCACCTTTTTTTTCAGCGCCGCCCAGGTCTGTTGCAGTTGGCTCCACCCATGATCCGCCCCTTTGGCTGAAATCAAACTTGATAATCTCAGCCAATCCAGTGCTTAACCCATAGGAAAGGCTATGGGAGGCGATCGTTCATGCACGGCAAAACATCACGCCAATCAGCATCTCCTCATAGAAGTGCATGGTATCTGTGCATCTATATGAGGAAAGTTCAGCGACTCCATGCAGAGCATGGAGACACTGAATGTAAGTGCTGCATTCTGTGCTGCAGCACTGACCCAGTAAGCACCTCTAGTGGCCGTCTGAGTGACGGCCACTGGAGGTATTACTATGCAGTAATGTAAACACTGCTTTTTCTCTGAAAATGCAGTGTTTGCAATGAAAACCCTGCAGGGAAAGACTATAGACACCAGGACAACCACATTAAGCTGTAGTTGTTCTGGTGTTTACAGTGTCCCTTTAATTAATGGGTGACATACACCACTGGCTGACAGGTGCCTATCTCTGCCCAGTGCCCACAGCTGTTTTAACAACACCATCTGAAAGTCATGTTTCAGTGTTTGCAGATGACACAAAACTTTGTAAAATAATACAATGTGAGCAAGATATTACTTTGCTGCAGAGGTAGACTGGAGGACTGGGCACTCAAATGGCAGATGAAATTTAATGTTGAAAAATGCAAAGTTATGCACTTCGGCGTAAAGAATACACAAGCAACGTATACCCTTAATGGAAGCGAATTAGGGATAACAACACACGAAAAGGACTTGGGAATTGTTATAGACAACAAACTATGCAACAATGTGCAATGTCAATCAGCAGTGGCCAAGGCCAGTAGGGTATTGTCATGCATGAAACAGGGCATTCATTCTCAGGACGAGAATATAATTGTTCCTCTTTATAAATCACTGGTAAGACCACACATTGAATATGCTGTGCAATTTTGGGCACCTGTTCTAAAGAAGGATATTATGGCACTAGAAAAAGTGCAGAGGCGGGCTACAAAATTAATAAAAGGAATGGAACATATCAGCTATGAAGAAAGGTTAACAAATTTAAACCTATTTAGTTTAGAAAAACGTCGCCTGAGAGGAGATATGATAACATTATACAAATATATTCGAGGCCAATACAAACCAGTGTGTGGAAATCTATTCACAAACCGGACTTTACATAGGACACAAGGTCATGCGTTTAGACTAGAAGAAAGAAGATTTCGTCTAAGGCAAAGGAAAGGTTTTTTTACTGTAAGAACAATCAGGATGTGGAATTCTCTGCCTGAAGAAGTGGTTTTATCAGAGTCCATACAGATGTTCAAACAGCTACTAGATGCATACTTGCAAAAACAGAATATTCAAGGATATAATCTTTCAATGTAGGGTAATAACTGCTTGATCCAAGGATAAATCTGACTGCCATTCTGGGGTCAAGAAGGAATTTTTTTCCTAGCTTGTTGCAAAATTGGAAGTGCTTCAAACTGGGTTTTTTTTGCCTTCTTTTGGATCAACAGCAAAAAACATATGTGAGGAAGGCTGAACTTGATGGACGCAAGTCTCTTTTCAGCTATGTAACTATGTATGTAACCCTGAAGTCAACACATACATTATATGGTCAAAAGCATTGGGACACCAGATCATTACACCAACAGGGACTTTTATATGATGCTATAGCAGCTTCCTCTCTTCTGGGAAGGGTTTCCACAAGAATTTGGGTTATTTCGGTGTGACTTTTTGCCAGTAGAGCATTTGCAAGGTCAGGCACTGATGTTGGATGAGAAATCCTTGCTCACAATTTCAATTCGAGTTTGTCCCAAAGGTGTTCGATGGGGTTGAGGTCAGTGCTCTCTGCAGGTCAGTCAAGTTCTTCCACACAAAACTCATCCAACCATGACTTTATGACTTTGTGCACTGAGTCATTCTGACATAGAAATGGGCCTCCCCCATACTGACGGAGAATTGAGGGAGCCTAAAGTAAAATCTGACATGGATAGAGTTGGGGCTCCTTTTTAGGATGCATAGCCTGATTGTAAAACACAAAATCCTCGATGGGAGGCAAGTGGTACAGAATTTATAAAGAGGCTTGTCATATGGGCCGATGTCAAATATTGTGTTTACAAGACTGTTCTTTTGAATGTTGGCTTCTGCGCAAGCCTCACAGTTGTATTGCTCTTGCTCTGCCTCTCGTGTGCAAAAATAAAGAATTTAAAAAAAAGAAATGGGCCTCCCCCAAACTGTTCCCACAAAGTTGGAAGCATTGCATTGTCCAAAATATCTTGATATGCTGAAACATAGGAAGCAAGGGGCCATACCATTATCCCTCCACCACCAAACTTTACAGTTAGCATAAGACAGTTTGGCAGGTGACATTCTCTTGGCATCCGCCAAACCCAGACTTTCCCATCAGACTGACAAACAGAGAAGCATGATTCGTCACTCCACAGAACACGTTTCCCTGCTCCAGGATCCGGTGGCAGCATGCTTTACACCACTCGAATTGCTGCTTGGCATTGTACTTAGTTATGTGAGGCTTGCATGAAGCTGCTCGGCCATGGAAACCAATTCCATGAAGCTCCCGCTGCTCAGTTTTTGGGCTGATATTAATGCCAGTGGAAATTCGGAAACTCTTCAGCTATGGAATCAGCAGAGCGTTGGTGACTTTTACATACCAGTGCTTGGTGACCATGATCTGTAACTTCACATGGTCTTAAGCTTCGTGGCTGAGTTTCTGCTGTTCCTAAACGCTTCCGCAGACAATAATACCACTTACAGTTGACCGTGGAATATCTAGCAGGGGTGAAATTTCACAAACTGACTTATTGCAAAGGTGGCATCCTATCACAGTACCACACTTTAATTCATTGAGCGACCCATTTTGTTTCACGAATGTTTGTGAATGCTAGGTGCTTGCTTTTTTATATATACACCTCTGGCAATGGGTCTGATGGAAACACCTGAATTCAATGATTACGAGGTCTGTCCCAATACTATTATTCATATAGTGTATTTCGAAAGTTTTGCAACCTGACTGCAACCACACTAATACCGCCACCTTAGTCCACCTACTCTAAAACGACTGAAGCTAGAGGAGATCTTTATTTTGTAACATGTCTTAAACATCAGTTTTATTCCTTCTGACTTTCGACAGTACAGTTCTTGCTCCTTAGGGATGTGCATGGGCAAAAACTTTGGTTCAATTCGGCATTTCCGAAATTCGGGACTTCGGCAATTCGGACATTCAGAAGCATCCGAATGTCTGAATTGCCGAAAGTCGTCTGAATTTTAATTCAGACCGAAACAAATTGCACATGTCTATTGCTCTTTAAAGGGACACTATAGTCAGCAAAACCTCTACAGTTTAATGTAGTCATTCCGGTATGTGTAGCTTGTCCCTGCAGGCTCAACAATATATATGCTGCCTTTTCAGAGAAAAGACGGTGTTACATTGCTGCCGAGTAACACCTCTAGGTGCTGTCACTCAGACGGCCACTAGAGAGGCCTCCTATGTTAGTGCTACATTGTGTGCAGCACCCATGTTGCTGCATGGGGATGCTGAATGTTCCCCATACAGATGCAGTGATTCAATGCATGTCTATAAGGAGATGCTGATTGCCGTAGCATTTTGCATGCTTTCCTATGGGAGATCATCAACACTGATGATCTCAGCCATGGAGATGGGGCCAGAGGCAGCGAGACCATCGCGGCAATGGAGACAAGGTAAAATTTATATATATTTTACTCCATTCCGGGGGGACCAGTCACCTAAATAGGTAATCCAGGACTATAGTGTTATGAATAGATATTTGTATTCCTTTAAATGTTCTCTTCATAATAAAGAAGATAATTATGAAATAGAACATTATGCACGAATTAAGAAGCAGTTTATATACAGTGAGTTACGATTATTGTGCAAGTTCCTTTATTAATTAGTTAAGCACCTTGCTTTATCAAAAAGCATGATTTTAGCCTAGATACTTTGTTAATATCCCAATTAACCCAGATTCTGTCTTAATATCGTAACCTATTTCTTCTGCCTCAATTATGCTTGTTGTTCTTTTTAATTGACTCCAGTTGTTTTGTTAGATTTCCAGAAAGAAATGATAGTAATTGGGTCAGAACTTTTTTTTTTTTTAAAAACAACCCTCCAGTTTTTTTTTTAATAATTGTCAAAACATAACAAAAATGAATTTAAATTGGACTGATTATGCATTGACTTGTATTAGTAGCGGTGGAGAAAATATGGGTATCATTTCATTTTTTTGCAATAAAATGAAGGTCATTAAATCCTATGTGGTTATATGATCATAAACAACATTTCCACTACAGGAACACTGCAGTGTTAGAAATATGAAACTGCGTAGAGTCTCTCTGCCCCAGTGCCCATCCCCAGGCAAATAAAGGGTTAAAAACAACAACAACAGGGGGGGCGGAGCCAAGCAACCAAGCAGCCCAGACGTGTTGGGCAAGAGCTCCCACGCCTGGGAACAAAAAACGGGGCATCTCGCCCAGCCATCGAGACCCACGAGCCGCAGACCACGAGAATCGGAACCGGGTTGGGCTACCGCATCAAACGGTGCCTCTCTCGGGCTTCAAATCAGCCTGACGGATAAGCCGAGGTTTGCGGCCTACCAGACTTTGAGCCGCGGAGAGACGGCCGCTCTCCGGGCACGAAAGCAACAAGTGGGACCCCAGTAAATCACCTTCCCCCCCCCCCAGGACCGGTGGGGGTTCTCCCGGTCCGTAAAAAAACAGACTGAGACCAACCAGCTACAAGGTACCCCAGGGAGCACAGCAGGCAAGCGGAGACCACAAGGCCTACTCAAAATGGCCGACGGTGGCTTTACTCACCAAGGCCGGCGGAATCCTAGTGACTGGGAAGCAGACTTCAACGCCAGGTTCGAGGCCGTCTGCAGACAGTTCTGGACACGCCTGGAAAAGAGACACAGACCCACACTACCAATAAGGGTATGTGTGGAACCCAGGCCGCACAAGGAACGACGCCTTAACGGAGGGGAGGGCTCCAAACAGCGCAAATCCGAAGTGCTGCATACGGGGACCCACTCAGGTACAACTCCCGAAATGGGCCCACCCAATATCAGAGCTGCAAGGGGTGCACCATACCCACGCCGACAGGGACATCAACGACAGCGGAGGTGCCCGCGGGGGGCCGGGAATGCGACCCGACGCAACTACAAGCCAAGATACCAGCCACAGACACGACAAGCCAGGGGCAAGCAGGAGAGCCGGTGTAGCAACAGCCCAGACACGTCACTGGTGAGTCCCATGGGAACGGAGCTCCACTCCAAACGCGCAGTCCCGGCCTCCAGAGTAGGCTGTGTGGCCCTCAGTACTGTGTGGGTTAAAGATCGTAGTAATGCCCGGCGGCGCAGACCGCAACAGCATAACACTGGAGCAGCTGCACAAGGGCCTACGCTGACATATACCGCAGTGAGACCCGAATTTCATGACCAAGAAGCTGAGAGACAGGATGAACATGGACTTCTGCATCGACCTATGGGCCTCATACAAGGCTACACCGCCATGGGGAACAACAACGTGCCAGCTGCAGGCGTGGGCTAAGTGACTTTTGACATCCCTACTAGGCACCCAGCTTGCTGGAATAGTTAAAAGACTAACTGTTGAACGTTTTTGGCTTAACTCAGCGAACACCACACACCCACACATGTCCTGACACCTTGTCACCTGCGAACTCTGTGCCGCCATACATGTTTGCCTAGCATTGTATGTATGTGTATGTATTCCCACATATATCTTACCCTCCCACTCGAGCACCTAGCACACTTGTCTCAAGCTTTTAATCTCATGTAGCTACTCGCATGTCCAAAAAAAAAAAATATATATATATATACATACCGACCACATAGTTTACACTACTTCATATAAGGACATGTATGATACACTTAAAACAGGCTTAGGCTCTTACACATGTTTGAGTTTATTGTATGCTAGATTGAACCTACAAGGCATTACAAACAAGCACAAAGTATGTAAAACATACAAATTAGCATGTTACACAACACGACTATAACTACTTCTTTATCTTGCAATTCTTCTTGTTTCATTCATGTTCCTACTCGACAAAAAAAAAAAAAGTGCAGCACCTCTTGACTATATATACCAATTGTTTGCAATAATATTGTATACTAAACATGTCACCGATTAAGCTTGTATTCATCTCTGCACTCAAAAATAAAGAATTAAAAAAAACAAAAAAAAAAAAAAAAAACAACAACAACAAAAAATACTCAACTTTTTTCCCTGTCCTTTCCTTTCCAGCATGATGCTGGATCGCTAACCGACTCCTGCAATGTCAACGATGGGGGTGAACCTAATGGGAATGCGCAACAAGCAATGAGCGTGCATTAGGCCTTATGCAAAGTGTGAGGACATCTAGCGTTGTTTCATGGAGTTTAACTCAGTGAAAGACCAGGTAGCTCCTGCTACTGATGGCCGGGGGTGACTGACTTAAAGGACCACTCTAGGCACCCAGACCACTTCAGCTTAATGAAGTGGTCTGGGTGCCAGGTCCAGCTAGGGTTAACTAATTTTTTATAAACATAGCAGTTTCAGAGAAACTGCTATGTTTATCAATTAGTTAAGCCTTCCCCTTTTTCCTCTATTGGCTGTCTCACTGACAGCCGCTAGAGGCGCTTGCGTGATTCTCACTGTGAAAATAACAGTGAGAGCACGCAAGCGTCCATAGGAAAGCATTATGAATGCTTTCCTATGCGACCGGCTGAATGCGCGCGCAGCTCTTGCCGCGCGTGTGCATTCAGCCGACGGGGAGGATCGGAGGAGGAGAGCAGGAGGAGAGCTCCCCGCCCAGCGCTGGAAAAAGGTAAGTTTTAACCCTTTTCCCCTTTCCAGAGCCGGGCGGGAGGGGGTCCCTGAGGGTGGGGGCACCCTCAGGGCACTCTAGTGCCAGGAAAACGAGTATGCTTTCCTGGCACTAGAGTGGTCCTTTAAGCCACTGACCCACTCTACCTGAAAGCAACACGTTTATACAACGACGCCTAATCGACTGTCATTCCTGACATAATAAAAATGTGCATAGTATCGTGTTTACCCAAGCTTGATATAAAAACACAAAAATGTGCGAATTTTCATGCCACCGCCTAACTATTGTAAATCTTGAAACACGCTGTTGTCGCGTATGTCAATACCCTGTAACCGCCTGCAAATCAAAATAAAGAAATAAAAAAAAAAAAAAAAAAAAAAAGGAGACACTATAGGCCAGGGGTCAGCAACCTATGGCACTCAAGGTGCATTTGCACAACACTCAAGGTTGCAACCTGAGCGGTGACTGCCGGTGGTAAGGGACAATCCTCAATTTACACATTGCAGCACGTAGAGGAAGTGATCTCCTAGTTACATAGTTACATAGCTGAAAAGAGACTTGCGTCCATCAAGTTCAGCCTTCCTCACATGTGTTTTTGCGATTGATCCAAAAGAAGGCAAAAAACCAGTCTGAAGCGCTTCCAATTTTGCAACAAACTAGGAAAAAATTCCTTCTTGACCCCAAATCGGCATGGTTATGTTTTTTGAAAGTATTTATCCAATTGCTGTTTAAACATCTGTATGGACTCTGATAAAACCATCTCTGGTTCAAAAATGAATTTCCTGTAACCACTGCAAAAGGCTGTATTAGTTAGCGTCCCTTCAAAATGGGATTCTACCATTATGAATAATAGGGTAACGATAAGAACATTCTCCCTTCCATATAAGAGCTGCGTTAATTGAGATATGAATGGGAAATAGAATGTAAAATTAGATTCAATATTGTCCTTCAGGTTCTGGTAATGCACATTACACATATCAAGCCTTCTCTCATAATATCATAATATATTACATTTAAAGGGAAATGATCTGATTTTGATGACTGTTCCCTTGCTTTGACCTTTAAGATCTTCAGATATAAAGGTGGAAATAATATAATTAGTTCACCAGGAGGAAGGCTATCAAGCCTAAACACGTTGTGCTTTTATTGGGCTCTGCTATATATTTTGGGGTTTTGCCATTTTTTATTTTTTATTTAATTCTTCATTGCATTTAGTCTTTATTATTATTTCCATATTGTGGAGAGCTGTGAAGGTGACAAGGAGACTGGAAGAATATCTTACTATCCAAAGCCATTATAGCCAGAGCATGAGTGGCCAATTGCACCCTTTGAAAGATTTTTAAAATGTTTTTATTTGTGCCCAGCTCAGAAGCGCAAGAAGGCATACAGGTGAAAATCAATAGAGATATGACATGCATGTGAAACATCAGAGCTGAGGGTTTTGTTTTTAGATCACTGTGAGCTATGTCGAGTGGGTCTGATCAATTCCTGGCCAGGGGAGGATTACCGTGCTGACCATTGGGGGTTACAATAGGCCAGTGGATGTAAATGAAGGAAAATTAAGCTAGATAAGACACATCTAGATTCTCTGGTGCATTTGTTATTGTTGTTTCGCACTGTACTATATCCTCTGATACCTATTATCTTCAATTGAGGGAGTACACATGCATGGATTAGCAGCACATACCCCCACTAGCGCCAAAACTCACTCCACACTCACTATCTGTGTTGATTTTTTATAATAGAATTAGTGTGTGCTCTCTTTCATTTAGGTTACTATTATTCTACACAGTGCCAACATATTCAGTAGCCCTTTACGGTTTTCCAAAGGGGCTAATACAGCAAATAAGATATAAACTATTGCACGTGTGAATATGGAAATGGGGTTAATGACGGCCATGCTGAACCAAACTTCAAATTTAGAGACCGGGCATAACGTATCAGTTTATATCCTTTATAATCACGTGCAGCTACTTAGTGTCCTTACAGAGTTAAAATTCTGACATTATTGCAGGAGTGAAAGCAGGCATCCCCAGATTAATATGAGCAGTGGAGAGGTCGCTGTCTCTGCACAGGAGTTAAAGAGGCCTCATACAGCATGTCAGCTGTGGACGTGACATTTCACATGGTGCGTTCCAGTTTAGAAGTACAGACACTACTATGCCTTTTGGGGTTCAAATATGGATCTGTCTGGCACAGTAGGAAAAGACGTTTGAAGAGGCAGAAATTGGTGGCAAAATTAATTAAGAGAATGAAAGAGAACTGCTACGAGAACAAGGAGTCCAAACTGGATTTGTTGACGTTGGAATAGGCGGTGCTTACCAGGAATTATAGCAACGAGATCAAAGTGAGAATGAAAATATATACACTGGTACACACAGAGCATCACGCAAGGGAACACATGAAGATTAAAATATGAAGTGAGATTAATTTATGGTTTGTTGTTTACTTAGTTACATAATGTTATATTGTTCAGAACACCTTTTGAACTATGTACATATATTCTGTGAGAAGTTCGTTATGATCTACGTTTCTTAAAGGAACCCTTCAAGTACCATACCCACTGTAGTGCAGATAAGTGGTTATGGTGCCTGGAGTGCCCTGGCACTGCCCCCATTGTTGTAAGTAGTTAAACCATTTGCTTGCTGTTTACCATATTACTTGGGGTCTACTGAGCACCAGTCACTTCCTCCATGGAGACCAAAATCTCAATGGGGAAGTACTGCAGGAAAAGCACTCAAGGGCCCATTGGAACAAATCCGATGAATTGGCAACAGAAAAATGGGAAAGGCTAGTCTGAATAGGGAGAAATAATTACAAAGTAAGGCCAGCTCGGGAACAGAGTCAGAACTCTTCGGCCTGGGATCAGCAGCCTGCAACTGCGCCACAGCAAGGTAGTGGCCTTGTGAGGTACTGCACAAGACTGGAAAACCCAACAACCTCTGCCGTCTCAGGTCAAAGGAAGGAGACAAATGCTATCAGATGTAGTTTACTTGGCTGACTTGTTTGTAGAGTCTTTCAGTATATCAATATTTTGTTGGAGAGAAGGAGAAACCTTTTTTTGTATGTTAATGTTCTACTGTTGAGTAAATGTCTGTTATCTATTGTATGGTTTGTTTTACTGAATTGGGATATATTCATATTTAACATGATACATTGTAATCACCGTATAATCACTGTTAGGTCATTGTTATGTTGTACTCTTAACAGTTTATACAATGGCACCAGGCTACCGGTTCTTAGAAACAGAGTGTCACTGCTGTGTTATACGGCAGGTCATAACAACCAGTGTACACATAGTGACATTAGAACAGGGGCGATCAAAGATGGCTTCTACAACTCCCATAAGGCTTTGCTGTCCAATGGCAACCTCTAAATAGAATAAGCATGGCTCAAAATTTACACTCGCCAATAGTCATTGGCAAGGAATATGTTAGCCCCAGCCATTAAAAATTAATCCCTGATGAGTGTGTGATGGACTCTCCAGGCTGGTAGTGGCGAGTAACTTTTTACAATTCTTTCTTTTTCTCAGACTCACATTTTCCAGGTACATTCGACATATAAAACATATTAAAAGGAAAAGACACAGCAATTTTCAGCATGATGGTGCCATTGGTTTTATGGGTATATATATGCGGTAGGGTATTAGTCATTTTAAACTGACCAACTAGTAGGCCGTGATGGCAAATGTAGCCAAGCTGTTAGTGTTTAGTGAAACATAGTCTTGCGAGTATGGTTACACTCCATGCATTAACTTAAAATGGCCAGCTAGCTGGGGATGTAAACTTGTGTTGGGGGGGGGGGGGGTTATTTGACGAATGAGGATATAAGTGACTGATCTCCAACATCCCATGTATGGCGGGTGTCCATACTTGTGGCCGTTAGGCGCTTGTTAATTGGGACTGCTTTCTCTTAGATTTAACCCCTCATTGCCTAGAGAGGCGGGGGGCAGGGAGGGGGGGTGTATGTCAGCTATTAAGCCAACCCATCTGATTGCAGACGTGTGTTAGGGTTCTCGAATGAGTTAAGCATAATAGGCATAAACATTTAAAAAAGAACAGGTGTAGCAAACTATGTACAAGCTTTATACTGTGTATTATCTAGAGTCCTGCTGTGTTAGGTAGACAAGGTAGGGCAGTCTGTGGCAGGCCTCAGGTAGTAGATGCAGTATAGGCATTCCATTCTGTGGGACGAATGGAGTGATATTGGTGGGGTCCCATCTGTGAGTCACCGCAGGGTCCTTCCCTTGTCCGAGGGTACGTAGAGAGTCACGTGGGTCTCCAAGAGAGCTGGTGCTTGAGGTATCTCTTGAATCGGGTAGGTGGAACCACTGTGCGTGACCATGAGATTTTGGGGCCTCCAGGTGTACCTGATGTTGCGTTCGCGGAGAAGGGAGGTGATTGAGTGGACTTCTCCATGTCATTGTGCTTCCGGAGATGTCCGCATAAAATGATCGTCCCATATTTTCAAATGTGTACTATGGGGTCCCTTTAAGGGCATCCATTACCGCAGACTTATCCTTCATGCTTTGAGCGTGCTTTACCAAGTCTCTTGGGGCTGCCACCGGGGTTTTCCTCGGTTTAGGGATGCGGAATACTCCATCCAGGGTAACATTCTTGGCTTGCCTGGGTGTTAACAGCGCCACCAACAAGAGTCTCACCAGATGGGGGAGCTCCGCCGCCTGTATTTCTTCAGGTATGCCACATACTTTGAGATTCTTGCGCCGCCTCTGATCTTCTAGGGAGGCAAATCTCTTCTCGGTCAGCGCTTGCTGCTGCTGTAGGCCTTTTACTAATTTCTCCAGTGTGGCTATTCTCCTTGTTTGACAGTCCAAAAAGGACTCCAGAGTGCTCAGCCAGCTCACCATGCCTGTAATGATTGCACGGTGGGAGGCCACATCGGCTTGGATAGTCTGTTGGAGGCCTGTGAGCAGCTCCTTCAGTGCTCCCATTATGGACAGTTTGGGAGTCTGGACTCTGTGGGTTTCGAGGAGCTGTGTGTGCAGGTAAGTCAACAGTCGCCTCAAATAGCGGGTCTTGTTCCAAGGATTCTCAACATTCCTCAAGATAGTCGGCCATCTTAGGCCTAGCTGCTTCATGGATCTGTCGGAGCATGTCCCCCAGATTCATGGCCATCAGAGGCTTGTCGAGCTTCTGCTTCAGGGCTGGCGCTACCTGTTAGGCGGACTAGGCAGCCGCCTAGGGCACCCCTTGGGAAGGGGCGCCACCATGAGCGCCACCATGAGCGCCGCCAGGAGCGCTGGCCCCCTCATGCAGCAGCCGCCCGAGCGCTCTGCAGAGAGCCTCAGGCGGCTGCAGCTTTGCCCGGGCTGGTGCGTCCATGAGGGCGCACCGCCCGGGCGCAGCATGAGGACAGGGGCTGACAGGAGGGAAGCGCTCAGCGCTCCCTCCTGTCACTCCCTCACTGTAGCGTGGCCAAGCCCTGTATGGTCCGCAGGTACAGGGAGCATCTGTCTCCTGTACCCGGCCGGACTAATAGGAAGTGCACACTGAGTGCACTGAGTGTGCACTTCCTGTTAGTCCGGCCGGGTACAGGAGACAGATGCTCCCTGTACCCGCGGATCATACAGGGCTTGGCCACGCTACAGTAGAGGTAGGGGGGAGGAATTGACAGTGAGGGGGGGAGGAATGGACAGTGGGGGGGGAGGAATTGACAGTGAGGGGGGGAAGAATTGACAGTGGGGGGGAGAGGAATGGACAGTGAAGGTAGGAGGAATTGACAGTGGGGGGGAGAGGAATGGACAGTGAGGGGGGGAGGAATTGACAGGGGGAGTGGAATGGACAGTGAGGGGGGAGGAATTGACAGTGGGGGGGTGTCAGGGTACCTGAAGTCTCTACCTCTGAGAGAGGTAGAGACTTAGACGTTTATCCATCCGGACGGCCTGTTTCCCTTGTTCCTCGCGGTCCACCCGGTCACATAAACGCCGGCTGCGAGGGAGTCACTTCCTTTTCTAGCATGACGTCCAGAAGTCGACGTCATGACGCCAACCCGGAACGACCTGTCACTCAATTGGTTGGAGACGAATCAGGACTCATCGGAGGCGTGTCTACCCTTCTGAACCAGGGTATTTAACAGTGCTTCTCTCAATTGCTCATTGCCCTGTCGTGGTTCTAGCCTGCCTAGTCACACAGTGCTCTGGTGTTTTCAGTTATCCCTTTGGTTCCGACCCGGCTTGTTTGACTTACTCTGTTTATCTCTGTTATCCTTGAACCGGCTTGTTCCTCGCTTACCTGTCCTCTCGTTCCCTCGACCTCGGCTTGTCTCTGACCATTCTCTATACTCTCCGTACGTTAGTCCGGCCATTCTAAGGTCCGGTATAACTATCCTGTACCTGTTTGTACTCTGCGTGTTGGATCCCTGTCCCGATCCTGACATTACGACAGGGCCAATGGATCCTGCAGGTACAAACAGTCAGCTTGGTCCCTCTGATCCTAGGTTCGAAGCCATGGAACACAGAATGGATCAAATGGCACTAGCGCTACAGGCGTTATTATCTCGTGCCAATAATCCACCAGAGGAGACACGTACTACCTCTATCTCCCCTGTAAGTTCTGGCCTAGAGGTAGCCACTGTAGGTGCCTCCTCTCGCATTACCCCACCAGTACGTTATGGTGGTTCACCTGAGAAGTGTCGTGGTTTTTTAAACCAGATTAGTATCCACTTTGAATTGCAACCTCGTTCCTATCCTACTGATAGGGCAAAGGTTGGATTTATTATCAACTTACTCATTGAGAAAGCTCTGAGATGGGCCAACCCACTATGGGAGAACGATAACCCGTTAGTATATAATTATAATGCCTTTGTAGCTGCCTTTAGAAGAACTTTTGACCCCCCTGGTAGAAAGGTCAATGCAGCCAGATTACTGTTGCGCCTGAGACAGGAGAACTGAACACTTGTGGATTATGCACTAGAGTTCAGGTCTCTGGCGTCAGAAGTTAAGTGGAATGAGCAGGCTTATATAGATGTATTTTTGAACGGGCTATCAGACGTAATCCTTGATGAGATTGCTACTAGAGAACTCCCTGAAAATTTGGAGGAGTTAATTTCGTTAATTTCTCGTATTGATGAGCGTTTAAGAGAGAGACAAAACACTCGAGAGAGGAACCTTAGACCTTCCTTTAAACTAGCTCCCGCATTTCAAGGTCCTGATTCCACTACCTCACTGCTTCCTGAACCTATGCAGATAGGCAATACTCGCCTCTCAGAAGAGGAGAGACAGTACAGGAGAAAAGAGGGATTATGCATGTATTGTGGAGTCAGAGGTCACTTACGCCTGAATTGTCCTAATCGTTCGGGAAACGCTCGCACCTAAGTTTCTCTAGAGGACAGGCCTTGGGTGTTTCTATTTTGTCCTCTACTTATAATTATAAAGATCACAGGCTTCTGCTACCAGTTTCTTTAACTTGGGAGAAGGGAGTAGTAAAGACTATGGCTTTGATAGATTCCGGAGCTGCTGAGAATTTTATCGACCAAGCCTTTGCCACTAAACACACTGTCCCATCCCAGTTAAGGGATACACCCTTGGCCGTTGAGGCCATAGATGGTAGACCTTTACTTGAGCCTGTTATCTTCCGTGAGACCATACCCGTTAATTTAACTGTTGGTATCTTACACGAGGAGAACTTATCACTTATGCTCATTTCATCCCCTTCTGTCCCCATAGTCCTGGGGTACCCATGGTTAAAGAGACATAACCCTATTATCGATTGGGAGTTAGGGGAGATACTCTCATGGGGTCAGGGCTGCCAGGAGAGGTGTTTACGCAGGGTATCTCCATTGGCTGTAATAAACACACCAGGTAGTTCCACTCAGTCTACAGAGAGACAAATACCGTTCCTCTACCAGGACTTAAAAGCAGTATTCGACAAGAAGAATGCTGATACCTTACCTCCACACAGGTCATTTGATTGTAAAATTAAGCTCCTACCTGGTACTATGCCTCCGAGGGGCAATGTATATCCTCTATCCACTCAAGAGAACTCAGTTCTAGAGGAATATATTCGTGAGAATCTAGAAAAAGGATTTATTAGGAGATCCTCTTCCCCCGCCGGGGCTGGTTTTTTTTTCGTTAAAAAGAAAGATGGTACTCTGAGACCTTGTATTGATTACCGAGGTTTGAATAAGATAACCATCAGAAATGCCTATCCCATTCCTTTGATTACCGAGCTGTTTGATCGTTTAAAGGGCTCTAAAATTTTCACCAAGTTAGATCTCAGAGGGCGTATAACTTGGTGAGAATCCAGCATGGACACGAGTGGATGACAGCGTTCAATACCCGTTATGGTCACTATGAATACACGGTTATGCCATTTGGTCTCTGTAATGCTCCGGCAGTATTTCAGGATTTGATTAATGAAGTCCTTAGGGAGTTTCAACATGATTGTGTTATTGTATACCTGGATGACATACTTATACACTCTAGGGAGATTGAGACCCACCACAGACAAGTCAGAAAGGTATTGCACAAACTTCTGCAACATGGCTTATACTGTAAATTGGAGAAATGCAGTTTTGACCAGTCTCAGATAGACTTTCTTGGGTACGTGATTTCTGGGGAAGGCTTTAAGATGGATCCTGACGAACTCCAATCTATTTTAGATTGGCCATTGCCTAAAGGACTCAAGGCTATTCAGAGGTTTATTGGTTTCTCTAATTATTATAGGCGCTTTATCAGGGCCGGTGCTTGGATTTTTAGGTACATAGGCGAAGATGCATTTTTCCGCCCCCCCAAAAAAAACATCTTCACCTATGTGCCTCTTAACCAGCCCCTCTCCCCTCCCCGACCAATAGTGGTCCCTTCCCTGCCCCTTAGTGTTCTTCTCCCCTCCCCCTCTTGTCCCTGTCTCTTGGTGTTTCTCTCCCATTCCCTCCCTGTCCCTTGGTGCACCCCACACCCCGTTAGTGGTTACACTCCCCTTCCTGGTGTGCCTTCTACCTCTATTGTTGCATTGCCTAGCGGAGCAGATCCCCTAAAGGAGCTTCAGTTTTCTGTACCCGGCCGAACTGACAGGGAGTGCTCTCTCTGTGAGCACCTCCTGTCAGTCTGGCCAGGTACAGGAAACAGAAGCTCCTGTACTGCGCTCTGCTCCGCTACACTCTGTACACACTGACAGTCACACGCTCAATGACAAACACACAGACGTCACTGACAGACACAGACTCATTGACACTCATTGACAGACACACGGATAGTCACACACATACTCAATGACAAACATACTCTCACTGATTTGACAGACACACACTCATACACTGACAAACACACTCATCATACACTGACAGACACACTCCTAAACTCACATGCACACACACAGACGCACTCACTCACACACGCTGTCACTCATAGACGCACGCTGTCACTCACAGACGCACACGCTGTCACTCACAGACGCACACGCTGTCACTCACAGACGCACACGCTGTCACTCACAGACACACACACACAGACACTCACAGACACACACACTGTGACTCACAGACACAGACACTCACAGACACACACACAGACACTCACAGACACACACACTGTCACTCACAGACACACACACTGTCACTCACAGACACACACACTGTCACTCACAGACACACACACTGTCACTCACAGACACACACAGACACTCACAGACACACACAAATACACTCACAGACACACACACTGTCACTCACAGACACAGACACTCACAGACACAAACAAATACACTCACAGACACACACACTGTCACTCACAGACACACACACTGTCACTCACAGACACACACACTGTCACTCACAGACACTCACATACACACACACTGTCACTCACATATACACACTGTCACTCACAGACACATACGCTGTCACTCACAGACACACACGCTGTCACTCACAGACACACACACAGACACTCACAGACACACACACTGTCACTCACAGACACAGACACTCACAGACACACACACTGTCACTCACAGACACACACACTGTCACTCACAGACACACACAGACACTCACAGACACACACAAATACACTCACAGACACACACACTGTCACTCACAGACACAGACACTCACAGACACAAATACACTCACAGACACACACACTGTCACTCACAGACACAGACACTCACAGACACAAATACACTCACAGACACACACACTGTCACTCACAGACACACACACTGTCACTCACAGACACACACACTGTCACTCACAAACACTCACATACACACACACTGTCACTCACATATACACACTGTCACTCACAGACACACACGCTGTCACTCACAGACACACACAGACACTCACAGACACACACACTGTCACTCACAGACACAGACTCTCACAGACACACACACTGTCACTCACAGACACACACACTGTCACTCACAGACACACACACTGTCACTCACAGACACACACACTGTCACTCACAGACACTCACATACACACACACTGTCACTCACATACACACACACTGTCACTCACAGACACACACACAGACACTCACAGACACTCACATACACACACACTGTCACTCACATATACACACTGTCACTCACAGACACACACGCTGTCACTCACAGACACACACACAGACACTCACAGACACACACACTGTCACTCACAGACACAGACACTCACAGACACACACACTGTCACTCACAGACACACACACTGTCACTCACAGACACACACACTGTCACTCACAGACACTCACATACACACACACTGTCACTCACATACACACACACTGTCACTCACAGACACACACACTGTCACTCACATACACACACACTGTCACTCACAGACACACACACAGACACTCACAGACACACACACTGTCACTCACAGACACACACACAGACACTCACAGACACACACACTGTCACTCACAGACACACACAGACACACACACTGTCACTCACAGACACACACACAGACACTCACAGACACACACACTGTCACTCAGACACACACACAGACACTCACAGACACACACACAGACACTCACATACACACACAGACACTCACAGACACACATCACATACATTCACTAATTATTTTAATAAATATACATTTTCCACCCAGCCTCCTTACCTGGAGAGCTGGTGTGGATGATGCATCCTTCCCTGGGGTCCTGCTGAGCGGCGTGCGGCTGTGCTGTGCGGAGATCAGGCGCTGCGAGGGAGCTCTAATCTCACCGCTCTGCTCCCTTGCACGCTGTCTGCTGATACCGCGGGAGCCGGAATATGACGTCATATTTCGGCTCCCGCGGTAATCAGCAGACAGCGCGCGAGGGAGCAGAGCGGTGAGATTAGAGCTCCCTCGCCGCGCCTGATCTCCGCACAGCACAGCCGCGCCGGGGGCCGAGATGGTGGCTGGCAGGAGGGAGAGCTTCCCTCCTGCCGGTCACTGAAATTTTGCGCCCCCAGAGCCCGTGCGCCCTAAGGCGGCCGCCTGTGCCGCCTTATGGACGCGCCGGCCCTGCGCTTTATTAAGGGATACTCTTCTATTATTGCGCCTATTACCAATATGACCAAACAAGGGGTTGATACTAAGACCTGGTCTACTGAGTCCCTTGTTGCTTTCAAGACTCTCAAGGAACTTTTTGCTTCTGCCCCAATTTTAGTCCATCCTGATACGACTCTGCCGTTCCTACTCGAGGTTGATGCCTCTGAGACGGGAGTAGGTGCTGCCCTGTCACAAAGGCTAGGGGTGGACAAACCATTACACCCTTGTGGTTTTTTCTCTAAGAAACTATCTGGCCCTGAAAGCAGATATGACATCGGTGACAGGGAACTGTTAGCGGTCATTATGGCCCTAAAGGAGTGGAGACATTTATTAGAAGGGACCTTACATCCTGTTACTATTTTAACGGACCACAAGAACTTGTCCTATATTGGGGAGGCTAAGCGCCTATCCGCCAGACAAGCTCGTTGGTCCTTATTCCTGACTCACTTCAATTATGTGCTTACTTATAGACCTGGTTCTAAGAACTCCAAGGCCGATGCTTTATCTCGCCAATATGAACCGTCCACTATAGCTGAGCCAGTTCTTTCCTCGATAGTCCCTAAATGTAATATCATCGCCAACACGAATCTCAGGATTCATTCTCCGTTGCTTGCCGAGATCATGAAGTTACAACATCTAGCTCCTAAACAGACTCCTGGGGATAGACACTTCGTTCCTCCTGGTCTCCAACTGGAAGTGTTACGGTGTTTCCACAACAGCAAGGTAGCTGGGCACCCTGGCATTCGCAAGACGTATGCTTTAATCTCCAAAGATTTCTGGTGGCCTGCTTTGCGTAAGGATGTTAAGGATTTCATCGGTACGTGTGAGGTCTGTACTAAGACTAAGCAACCTCATACGCTCCCATGTGGATTTCTGCATCCCTTAGAGGTTCCAGAGAAACCATGGTCCTGTTTAGCTATGGACTTCATTGTCGATTTACCTATCTCTAAAAAACAGACTGTTATCCTCACCGTGGTTGATAGATTCACCAAGATGGCTCACTTCGTTCCTCTGCCTAAACTCCCGTCTTCCCCCGAATTGGCAGAGATATTCGCAAGGGAGATTTTTCGTTTACATGGGATACCCTCCCAAATTGTATCTGACAGAGGTTCCCAGTTTGTTTCCCGTTTTTGGAGGTCCTTCTGCTCTCAACTGGGTATCAAATTGAATTTCTCTTCTGCCTATCATCCTCAGTCTAACGGAGCTGCTGAACGCACCAACCAAAAGATTGAACAATATTTACGTTGTTTTGTTTCTGAACACCAGGACGATTGGGTTGGTTTGATTCCTTGGGCGGAGTTTGCACACAACAATCTCGTTTGTGATTCTACTCATTCAAGCCCCTTCTTCATGAATTATGGCTTTCATCCATCTATTCTTCCCTCGGCTTCCCCTTCCCAAGGGTTACCGTCGGTTGATGTTCATGTTGCCAATTTGAGGAAGTTGTGGGATCAGACTCGACAAATTCTTCTGCACAATTCTATGCTGGTTAAGAAACACGCTGATAAACGTAGAAGGGCGGCTCCGGTGTTTGTTCCAGGTGATAGAGTATGGTTGAGTACAAGAAACATTAGTTTAAAAGTTCCTTCCATGAAGTTCGCTCCTCGTTATATTGGACCTTACAGGGTACTGACTCGAATTAACCCAGTTGCGTATCGTCTAGCTCTTCCATCTGCCTTACGCATCCCTAACTCATTTCATGTTTCATTGCTGAAACCACTAGTCTGTAACAGATTTTCCTCCACGGTCTCCTCCCCTCGCCCTGTTCAGGTGGAGGGTCAGGAGGAGTATGAGGTTAACGCTATCATCGATTCCCGAATCTCCCGGGGGAGAGTACAATATCTGGTCGATTGGAGGGGATATGGTCCTGAGGAGAGGAGTTGGGTACCTCAAGAGGATGTTCATGCTCCTCGTCTCCGCAGGGCGTTTCACTCCCGCTTCCCATCTCGTCCCGGTTCATTCCGCCCGGTGGGCGTATCTGAGAGGGGGGGTACTGTCAGGGTACCTGAAGTCTCTACCTCTGAGAGAGGTAGAGACTTAGACGTTTATCCATCCGGACGGCCTGTTTCCCTTGTTCCTCGCGGTCCACCCGGTCACATAAACGCCGTCCGCGAGGGAGTCACTTCCTTTTCTAGCATGACGTCCGGAAGTCGACGTCATGACGCCAACCCGGAATGACCTGTCACTCAATTGGTTGGAGACGAATCAGGACTCGTCGGAGGCGTGTCTACCCTTCTGAACCAGGGTATTTAACAGTGCTTCTCTCAATTGCTCATTGCCCTGTCGTGGTTCTAGCCTGCCTAGTCACACAGTGCTCTGGTGTTTTCAGTTATCCCTTTGGTTCCGACCTGGCTTGTTTGACTTACTCTGTTTATCTCTGTTATCCTTGAACCGGCTTGTTCCTCGCTTACCTGTCCTCTCGTTCCCTCGACCTCGGCTTGTCTCTGACCATTCTCTATACTCTCCGTACGTTAGTCCGGCCATTCTAAGGTCCGGTATACGTATCCTGTACCTGTTTGTACTCTGCGTGTTGGATCCCTGTCCCGATCCTGACAGGGGGAGAGGAATGGACAGGGGGGGGGAGGAATTGACAGTGGGGGAGAGAGAAAGAAATTAACAGGGGGGGGAGAGAAAGAAATTGACAGGGAGAGGGGGGAGAGAAAGAAATTGAGAGGGGGGAATTGACGGGGAGAGAAAGAAATTGACAGGGGGTGAGAGTGACAGGGTAGGGAGGGTGAATGAGAGTGGGGAGGTGGAGGGGAGAAGAGAGTGACAAGGGAGGGGGAGAAGAGAGGGACAAGGGGGGAAGAGGGGGGAGAAGAGAGTGACAAGGGGGGAGAGAAAGAAATTGAGAGGGGGAAATTGACGGGGAGAGAAAGAAATTGACAAGGGGGTGAGAGTGACAGGGTAGGGAGGGGGAATGACAGTGGAGAGGTGGAGGGGAGAAGAGAGTGACAATGGAGGGGGAGAAGAGAGTGACAAGGGAAGGGGGAGAAGAGAGGGACAAGGGGGGAAGAGGGGGGAGAAGAGAGTGACAAGGGGGGGAGAGATTGACATCCATCCATCACACACACACACAATCACACACAATGCACCCCTTACACACAAAGACAATGCACCCCTTGCACACAGAAAAATACACAATGCATTACACACACAATGCATTACACACACAGACACACACACACAAGCAATGCATCCCTTACACACACAGAAACACAATGCATTCCTTACACACACTCAATGCACCCCTTACAGACGCACACACTGCATCCCGTACATACACAAAAACACACCTTGCAGCACTTACACAAACAAACAAAGATTCACACAATGCATTCCGTACACACTCCAACCCCTGTGAACAAACTCATTGGTGGAACATGAAGGTGGACCCTGGGACCCAGACCTTGAGCTGTGTAAAGGGCCCCCAAAAAATGGAGCTGCTTCCCGTTTTTGTGACCACAGTTACAAACAGCCTCCAGCGAGCCTGTTCTACACCAGACCAGTGGAGCCAGACTGCAGCTAGAGCCCATCATCATCCTCATCTGGTTGTAAGTAGGCAATCTAGTATATTATTCATGGCACTAATCTCTAATTTACCTCACATTAAAGAAACACTATAGTCCCTAGAACCACTGCAGCTTAATGTAGTGGTTCTGGTGTCTATAGCCTGTCCCTGCAGGCCTTTTAATGTAAACACGGCGGCACTGCAGCACTGGCGTTATATGGGTGGGGCATTGTGATGTCACATGGGGGGGGGGGGCGGCAAACTTTATCCTTGCACCGGCCCTGTTCTGCTTTTTAGTTTTTCTGCCCATGCTTGCCTGGTCTGCAGTATCAGCTGGTTCAGGGCTGTGTAATTTGTTAATAATCGATTTTTATCGAAGGTTAAAGCCGGAGCTCATGTAATGTGCGACCGTCTGCTTCAGATGCTTGGCTCCGCCTGGCAAGTAACTTTTAAGGCCTGGCTAATAGCATCGATATTCAAATGTTTATCTCTGGAATAAGGATGTTGTCGTTTTGTTGTCAGATGCTCTTTAGCTGATTGAGAGTAAAGATTTTAAAATGAAGATGTTGGGCAAAGTAGGGCATGGGACGTAGAGCATAAATGCACCTCTGATTGAAGACAGGAATAATGTTCAAGGCTGGTTGCAATATCATGGGCCATAACATTGATTCAAACATTGAATCCTTATTGCTGTATTACCAGTTAAAACAGAGGACAGCACAAACAGTACCTTGCAAATCCTCCTCATTGATCCAAATGACCATTTTCGCAAAATATTACTATTCCCCTAAATAATCTTCTATTTATTTATTTATTTATTATTGCCATTTATATAGCGCCAACAGATTCCGTAGCGCTTTACAATATTATGAGAGGGGATTTAACTATAAATAGGACAATTACAAATAAACTTACAGGAACAGTAGGTTGAAGAGGGCCCTGCTCAAACGAGCTTACATTCTATAATTTCTAAATAACAGAAACTTGGTTTTAAAAAGAATAAAAAGTGAACTGCTTTTAGACAGTAATCCTGCTGTTTATTCTGTAACATTATACATCTTACATAACCAAAGGTTGATTGTTTGCTATAATACTTTGTGTTTGAGCTCACTTGGTATCCCCTGCAGGTAACGCTCTGATAATGCCTTCATGCACTGTGGGTTTATCAGACATTACTGCCTTTTATTTGCTGTATCAAATACATACTGAGAAGGTAAATGAGCCAGATCTCATAAAACAAAACAAAAAACTGAAAGTGGCATTAAAGGCCAATTATGTAAATATGTACTGAAGATGTGTACAGAGTAAAATCAAATAATTATGTAGTAACTGCTTTATTGTACAGGTACTGTAGGAAGAGGCATCCTGGTAAACTTAATAACCCTCCAGCTGTATAAATAAACAAATAACATTGTATTTAAAGGGTTACTAAAAACATCATGATCACTTCAGTAGGAGTGGTAGGAGTCCTTATGTGCAGCCTTTCTGCTTGAAACGCTGTAGATATAGAGAAATCTGCCCTTTTGTGCTGGGGGCTAATTACACTTCTGGCAAACGTGACTTTGCTTGGAATCCCGTTCCGGGCTGCCTAAAGTCAGTTCTGTGCATATTTTACGTCTGTTGTCAGTGCGCACAGTACGCTGGAGAAAGGTGTAAGGAGGTTCTCCCTCCCGCCGCGAGATTGCAGGCAAGTTTAAGATATTTTTTTACAGGTTTGACATGGCTATTTCCAACTAAAGTTGTAACAAAATTTATCTTAAAAAGGTTGAGAGTAGGGGGGCGGAGGCAACAGGGGACCAGAGCACACGCACATGTTAGAGCTCTGAGTCTGACAACACAAAATAACTCCAAAATTGGTGGAATTGGGGTACTTAGCTGCCTACAACCACTGCTACCAATATCTGAAGGTGTAATGGGGCGTAAAACTAAAAAACTAAATCGAGGGCAGATGAGGGCCCAAACAGCAGAGACATCGGGGATCTCCTGCGACTCTCACAAAGGTCCACTTGGGACAAAATAGCACTGGGAGAGAAGAGTTCCTCCTACACCTCAGAAGACATCCCGTTCTACCCTGGAGCAGGGGCATCATTCTACCCAGCTCCCGAGCACATGGCTAAACCACCACCAGTTGAGGAACCAGTCACGGCCGGAATGCTGAAAACAATGCTGTCAGAATTACGAAAAAATATAGCGGCCAGATATGGCCTACTATAAAGTCACCTACCATTAAAGGCGCTAATACCAGGATGACGCTCATGGAGGCCTCCACGAGCTCGCATGACTCACAAATAACTTCAGTGAAGCAGAAGGTTGCTGACCTCCAGCGACAACAGATTGCGCTCTCAGAGAAGGTGGATACCGCGGAGGATTAGAGAGGACAACACAATCTGAAAATCAGAGGCATCCTAGAAGCAGTGGGCCTCCTGGACCTACCACGTTATCTTTGGCAACTATTCGCCATCCTCCTGCCTCCCAAACAGGCAAAACAAATGAAGCTGGATGGCATGTTCTGCCTGCTTAGACCGGCGAACACACCAGATGTCTTATGTCTGCTGCCCGAGGTAAAACCCCACTACTATTCAAAGGATCACAGTTGCTGCTGTTCTCAGAAATCACCAAAAGCTCCCTTACCCGGCACAGAACGCTTCAACACCTCCTGCAGCACCTACGAGCCAAAGACATCGCCTACAGATGGGGGATTCCGAAGCAGCTGATGTTTACTCACCTGGGAACCACTCACATAACCCAAAGCTACCCAGACCTAGAAGCACTCCTGACCAACCTGAGCATTATGGAGCAGGCCTGTCCCGGCTGGATCCTGCATCGATAAATGAGTTCACTCCCCGAGCCACGAGGTGCCATGCGCCAAATGGAGAACCAACCTGAAGGGTAATACTTCGGGGGTAGGAGACCCTGACCTCCCTACATTAGGGACACCACCTTCCACGACAAAACAATAATGTTATTCACCTGGTGATTTGACTCTTCTATCTGGTTTTATCTTGTTTTACTCTGTTCTGCTCAAAGAAAGTTAATTTATTTATTTTTAATACCTTACTTGGTAGCTGATATGTCTGTGATGCCACTTTTCTTATTTAAATGCATATATGCAACAGTACGATACCCTATGGTATCACCTTGAAGTTTTCCCACCTCCCCCCACCTCCTCCCGGTTCTTTACTTGCGTAATACTTTACAGCACTCTTGTTTTACCGGAGAGAGGTGTATCCCTTAGAGAGC
Source organism: Pelobates fuscus (assembly GCF_036172605.1). Classification (NCBI taxonomy): domain Eukaryota; kingdom Metazoa; phylum Chordata; class Amphibia; order Anura; family Pelobatidae; genus Pelobates; species Pelobates fuscus. The sequence continues at coordinate 369,637,041 of NC_086319.1, read as the reverse complement.
ATAAGACCTTTTACATCAGGCTACACTTTAAATGACACACCAGGCCTGTAAGGGAATACTACACTGCTCAAAAAATGGGAACACAAAAATAACATATCCTAGATCGGAATGAATTAAATATTCTTCTGAAATACTTTGTTCTTTACAGTTGAATGTGCTGACAACAAAATCACACACAAATTAAAAAATGGAAATCAATTTTTTCAACCCATGGAGGTCTGGATTTGGAGTCACACTCAAATTTAAAGTGATAAAAACACACTACAGGCTAATCCAACTTTGATGTAATTATTATTATTATGTTATTTATATAGTAATGTCCTTAAAACAAGTCAAAATGAGGCTCAGTAGTGTGTGTGGCCTCCACGTGCCTCCCTACAACGCCTGTGGGAAATGGCTGGGCCAGTCCATAGCATCAATGCCTTCGTCTTGCAGGAACTGCTGACACACTCCAGCCACATGAGGTCTAGCATTCTCTTGCATTAGGAGGAACCCAGGGCCAACCGCACCAGCATATGGTCTCACAAGGGGTCTGAGTATCTCATCTTGGTACCTAATGGCAGTCAGGCTACCTCTGGCGAGCACATGGAGGGCTGTGTGCCCCCCCAAAGAAATGCCACCCCACACCATTACTGACCCACTGCCAAACCGGTCATGCTGGAGGATGTTGCAGGCAGCAGAACGTTCTCCGCGGCGTCTCCAGATTGTCACATGTGCTCAGTGTGAACATGCTTTCATCTGTGAAGAGCACAGGGCGCCAGTGGTGAATTTGCCAATCTTGGTGTTCTCTGGCAAATGCCAAACGTCCTGCATGGTGTTGGACTGTAAGCACAACCCCCACCTGTGGACGTCGGGCCTTCTGTTTCTGACCATTTGAGCAGACACATGCACATTTGTGGCCTGCTGGAGGTCATTTTGCAGGGCTCTGGCAGTGCTCCCCCTGTTCCTCCTTGCACAAAGGCGGAGGTAGCGGTCCTGCTGATGGGTTGTTGCCCTCCTACGGCCTCCTCCACGTCTCTTGATGTACTGGCCTGTCTCCTGGTAGCGCCTCCTTGCTCTGGACACTACGCTGACAGACACAACAAACCTTCATGCCACAACTCGCATTGATTATTATTATTGATTATATTATATGATTATATTATTATATTATTATTATTATTATTATTATTGCCATTTATATAGCGCCAACAGATTCCGTAGCGCTTTACAATATTTTGAGAGGGGGGGGGATGTAACAATAAATAAGACAATTACAAGAAAACTGTACCATCCTGGATGAGCTGCACTACCTGAGCCACTTGTGTGGGTTGTAGACTCCGTCTCATGCTACCACTAGAGTGAAAAGCACCGCCAGCATTCAAAAGTGACCAAAACATCAGCCAGGAAGCATTGGAACTGAGAAGTGGTCTGTGGTCACCACCTGCAGAACCACTCCTTTATTGGGGGTGTCTTGCTAATTGCCTATAATTTCCACCTGTTGTCTATCCCATTTGCACAACAGCATGTGAAACTGATTGTCACTCAGTGTTGCTTCCTAAGTGGACAGTTTGATTTCACAGAAGTGTGATTGACTTGGAGTTACATTGTGTTGTTTAAGTGTTCCCTTTATTTTTTTAAACAGTGTATTTGGCTTAACTCCAACCACAACCTGTTCATTCACCAATACCCAGTGGGTAACAAGTTGTTTTAATCCATACTGGTACTATTATTTAAAAATGTTTTTAAAAGCATTTAACATGATTAGTCGCTCATGATATTGTAATGCATTGAAAGTAACCTTTTTATTATTATTATTATTATTGCCATTTATATAGCGCCAACAGATTCCATAGCGCTTTACAGTATTATGAGATTGGGGATTTAACTATAAATAGGACAGTTACAAATAAACTTACAGGAACAATAGGTAGAAGAGGACCTTTAATGCACTTACCATCATCTTGTATACAAGTATCTTAACCCCTTAAGGACCGCTGACGGTTCAGGACCGTCAGCGGTAAAACGTGCGTTTGGACCGCTGACGGTCCTGAACCGTCATAACGGTTTTGGGCAACTTACCTGATCGCCGTCGGTCCCACGGCGGCGATCAGCTCTCCTCCCGGTCCAGGGGGACTGCCTGTCTGCCCGGGCAGTCCCCCCTCGGCAGATCAGGACCCCACGGCCATGTGATCACTCGATCACATGACCGCAATAGGGGTCTTTGTATCTGCCTGCAGGGGGACTGTCTGTGCTGACAGGCAGTCTCCCTGCAAGTGAAAAATCATAAAATAAAGTGTAAAACAAAAAAATCAGTGTAAAAAAAATTATAATATGTGTATATATATATGATATATATACATGTATTATATCTATATATACCTATATATAATATATGTATATATATCATATATATAATGTCACACTAAGTGTATTTTTATATTTATATATACGTATATTAATATAAAAATACACTTATATTTAAATTACACACGAATATATACAATATATATAATAACTATATATATGGTATATATATATTATTATAAAATACAAATAATATGTTAATAAAAAGAAATAACAAAAAATAAAAATAGGGGGGGCGGGGCCGGACCTCCGAGCTGGACGGTCGCAAGCAGGACCGGCTCCTGCAACAAGCCTACTAAAATATGCACTGACCACCTTAATTAGACCGACGACGATGGTGCCCGGAGCAAGGGGATCGTTGGACCCAGGGAGAGGCTGGCTTACTAAGCTGCAGTCCCCTGGGGGAGAAACTCTTGTGATCGACACTGGGGCCTTCACCTGTGGTGAGCGGGGCGGACGGCCGCTGCCCCGCTATCCTACTCCATGGACCCCAACCCGAGGCGCAATCCCGAGCGGGTCCGGCCCTGCTTCCCCCCCTATGGGCCGGGGGGGTGATCCCGGTCCCCACCTGGAGACCCCAACCGAGGCATCGCAGCTGGAACTGTGGGGAACCCAGCGCGGCACCTAAAATGGCGGGCGCCATGTGCCCAGGAGGCGGGAGAGAGATCTGCTACCTCCCCGCGATCACGACCCACAATGCAGCTCCTGACACACGAGCATACAATCCAGTGAAGACGGGAAACAATATACAGGAGAACCAGTCTCCCATACAAGATGCTGCACCCTACGCCTGGAGGACTGCACTTCTCATCACAGCCAGCACAGACGACGCACAGCTTGACTTTAGCCGGTCTGAAGCATGGCCTCACAAAGCCCTCTAAATGCGGAGGAAAGACGAGCGGAGAGAGGAGCCAGACCTGCCAACCTGTGATGCACTGCGGGACTTTCGCTTGCCCCAGGAGGGAATCGGCTGAACAGGGACTGGTACTACTAAGGGGTAGATCCTCACCACGTTCCCTACATAAGTCAAATGTGTAGCCAACAGCTCATTGCTATTTTGTTTTTCCCCTCTTACACTCTGCTTCTGTCTTTTTATCGCTAATTCACTTGCCAGCTGCAAGCATAGACAGCGAATTGTTAGGCACCAGTCTGACCTATCTATGTGGCCTCCCGGGTGGTCAATCTAAGGGCATAAAGCAACAGGAAGGTGGTTCTATTGCAGCTGTCCCAATACTATCATGCAATTTTGCCTTCCACTACACCCCACACTAACTTAATTCTCACCATGTCTATGACTTTGTATTGATGCGTAGTTATCCCACAACAATCTGCCAGACATGTAATGCTTAACTTGTACTCTACACTATACTAAAAATTGTGCAGTATACTCAAATGCCATGTAACTGATTTGTCTTGTTTAATCAATTTTCCTTGCCAGTGCTGTTGTGGCATTGGGAAAATGTCTGTTAATCTCATGCACACAAAAATAAAGAATTATAAAAAAAAAAAAAATAATAATAATTTTTAATAATTAAAAAAAAATTATATATATATATTCAATTTTATTCTAACAGTATTTTGATATTGATATATATATATTTATATCAAAATACACTTAGAATGTAATGATATATATATCTATGTATAAATAAATAAATAAAAATAATACGAAATATACATATGTCCACATACAAAATTACATTAATAATTTCATAAATATACACGTAGACGTCAAATATATAAATATGTATATATATTAAAATTCTACGTGCATATTTATGTAATATTTTTACCTAATTAAGTAATTTTAATGATTGCAATTTGAGGGACCTGCCTGCCAACCCAGGCCAAAAGTCCAGATAATTTAATTTGCTAGCACTGTGCTTAACCCTGTAACTTTCTATGACACCCTAAATCCTGTACATGGGGGTACTGTTTTACTCGGGAGACTTCGCTGAACACAAATATTAGTGTTTCAAAACAGTAAAACATATCACAGCGATGATATTGTCAGTGAAAGTGAAGTTTTTTGCATTTTTCACACACAAACAGCTCTTTCACTGAAGATATTATTGCTGTGATATATTTTACTGTTCTGATACACTAATATTTGTGTTCAGCGAAGTCTCCTGAGTATAACAGTACCCCACATGTAGAGGTTTTATAGTGTTTGTGAAAGTTACAGGGTCAAATATAAGGCTTGATTTTACTTTTTTTTTTTTTATTGAAATTTGTCAGATTGGTTAGGTTGCCTTTGAGAGCGTATGGTAGCCAAGGAATGAGAATTAGCCCCATGATGGCATACCATTTGCAAAAGAAGACAACCCAAGGTATTGCAAATGGGGTATGTTCAGCCTTTTTTAGTAGCCACTTAGTCACAAACACCGGCCAAAGTTAGCGTTTTTTGCATTTTTAACACACAAACAAATATAAATGCTAACTTTGGCCAGTGTTTGTGACTAGGTGGCTACTAAAAAAGACTGGACATACCCCATTTTAAATACCCTGGGTTGTCTACTTTAAAAAATATGTACATGTTAGGTGTGTTTCGGGGATTTATGACAGATAACGGTGTAACAATGTCACTATTGATACATTTAAAATATATATATATTGAAACAGCAATTTCCTACTTGTATTTATAGGCCTATAACTTGCAAAAAAAAGCAATAAAGCATGTAAACACTGGGTGTTTTTAAACTCGGGACAAAATTTTGAATCTATTAAGCCGTTTTTTTCATTAGCTTTTGTAGATAAGTAAAAGATTTTTCAAGTAAAAGTCCAAAAACATGTTTTTTTTTTTTTTTCACCATATTTTATTATTTTTTTTAAATACAATATATGACATAATATAAATACTGGTATGTAAAGAAAGCCCTTCTTGTCGTGAAAAAACCAATATATAACTTGTATGGGAACCGTAAATGAGAGAGCGGAAAATTACAGCTAAACACAAACACCACAAAAGTGTTAAAACTGCTCTGGTCCTTAACGTACAAACATCGCAAAAACAGGCCGGTCCTGAAGGGGTTAAGATTATTTGGAATGACAAAAAAATAATTAAAAGGGTGAGACTAACCAATAAACCAAAATAATTTAATAATAAAACCAAGTAACATCCACCACGTTTTGCCTCTTGTTAGCCTGAACTAACCATATATTAATTATACTCAATCATCCAACCCCTTTAAATAAGCAGAAATAACATAACTACCAATCATAATAATAATAATAATAATAATAATATTAATAAAACGAAGGAATAAACAGTATAATTGAGGAATTAGGTACCAAAGATTGCTTCTTCCTATCTTGGAGTCTGTGAACGTTACTTCACACAGTACTGCTTGAAAAGTTGACCAATCATTTGATAGTTGGCCATGCTATAGTCCAGGGCTCTCTGAACACTGAGATGTTTAAAGTGTCCTAATTACACCTGTGACATTGTGAAATGCGGAACAGTCCGGATTCTTTACCCAGAGCATGTGTCTGTGTTGCAGTTTACAATTAAATGCAGTGTATCACACGTACGCTTGGTAACTGAATTTAAGGCCATCTCCCAGGCCTGTTCCAGCTGGTTGAAAGGCTGAAGTAATTATTGTATGTCTGGAACTTGCAGATGAAATTAGAAAAAGGGAAACAAAAGCGACATCATCTTGGTGATAAGGATCGGGAGACGTGGTCCAGGTCAAACACACAGACTGCTGCACACGAACCAGTGAAGAGCATCCTTCAGGCCCAGCACATATCAATGGACAGAGTGGACTGCAACTCTTAACCACTTCTCACTACTACAGCTAGACAATTGTTTTCTCTACTGTTTGTATGTTTGAGGTTTGTGTAGTAATATTAATTATGCTTATAAAATGTTTTACTCTGTGTATTTCTCTATATATGTGGCAAAAACATGACATTTGCACAGACGTTATTCGGCATGTGCTAAAACTTTATATAAACCTTTTGCACAGACGTTATTCGTCATGCACTCTAACCTTATACTAAATAAGACACGGACACTGTTAATTCTGTTGGAGTATAAAGTCCACAGCTTGTATTAATTAAATTATTAATTAAATTAACATAAATTAACATAATTAACATAATTTAGGGTCATTGTCCAACTATACATTAAATTACTATACCCCCCACACAGTACCCCTGACAATGACCCTACCAATTGAACAATATATAACCAAATAACAATTCACTTGAAACACGGCCTACCAAAGAGGCCCCACATCATATTGTTAACTGTAGGGGTGTACCTCAGACACCCCTACACCCACAGGTTCGTCGCCACCGAAGAGCTAGAACCAACCAGTCCTTAATTCCATCAGGCCTACACCTCGGCCTGTCCAGTTCAAACTCCACGCCAAATTCCAATTTTTACTATGCCCTGTTCCGCCACAGCACATGGCTTGACCTCCTTAAGCGCATGTGCGACCCCCACCACACCTAAACAGGGCCTGCTCAATACCTTCGTGGAAGCCAAGGTTCAACAAATCATTCCCCACGTCTGACAGGTGTACCCCGTCCCTCCTAAAATACCCAGGCAACATGCCCTCCAACTCCCTGTGACGCACCACTATGCCCCCAGAACGTCTGATAAAAACTGCCATTATCTTATTAATTTTACCCCTTGATCGAGCTATTGCAGCCGGATCCCTGGCGTGTCTCCACGCAAAGCGTGGAACCATCTCGGACCACACCACCACCACGCCAGGAACCAGCTCCCTCAGCCGATCCACATCCCTTTTCATCCGTCTCACCAATTCCCTTTGCGGAATCCCACCTAAGTCGTTCCCCCCTCCATGAATCAACACCACATCTGGGACCGACCCACTAACCACTTTCTGAAACAAAAATTTACATAAACTCTGCCAACTAGCGCCCCTAAAACCAAACCAACATAGAGTCACTCGTTCCAAAGGAAAGCCCAGCTGTGATCCGCTTCTGCGAACTGCGGCTCTCTTCTCCGCCCAGTACACATACGAGTGGCCCAGCAACCAAACTTCCAAACCTGAAAAGAGACAAAATTAGTGGCAGAAAAAGGCAACGTCCCCATCCCATATTCTTGCACCCAAGCAATTACACCAACTTATCTGGCCTTACATACGAGCGGAATCGTACTGACTCCCACCTCCCTATTTGTTTGATCCTCTCGTCCCCCAAGCCTAAACGCGCAGCCTCCGTCGCTGCCCCAATGCGAAAAGAGTGCGTCCCAAATTGACTCGGCTCCAGGCCCATTTTCTGCAATCCCATTCGAAAGACCCGCAGAAACTGAAATCGCGACAACGCCGAACCATCGGCGTGTAAAAAGAAACAACCTTTCCCTTCCGGCCGAACCTCACAGTACCTTGTGGCACAAGCCACCGGGCAAGCCCCTGATCCTGGCAACTCATATAGTACCACCGCACGTCCCTTGCCGTAAACGTCCGTTTTAGACCGGCGCAGCCATATCTGCACCCGATCACTACCTATGACCACGTCCTCGAACATCAAACCGCCCTTCCCCAACTTGTTGGCACTCACCAGCTCACTAATGCGAAAAGCACCAAAAAACGCCCAGACAAACGCCCCAGAAAATAGTGCTACTTCGAAAGGGGAATTACACAGATTGAACAACACCCCTAGCAGGTTTTGCAAGACCGAAAACGACACCGGTCGCCTCGGGTCCGCGAGCTTCTTACCCCTCTTAAAGCCCTTCAAAGCCTGGCGTATTAGAAAATTCTTCGTAATGTCCTCCCACCCGTTGAACTTGAACAAAAACGCCATGGCAGACATGCACCTATCTATCACGGCCGGTGACGCCTGTTTAGCAAACAAGCGACACAGTACCCACAACAGCACGTCCACCCTCTGCCCCTGCGAACTGTACCCCCTACCTGCTGTACCGCCTCGTCCCATTCTTTCCAAACCTTGACGTAGCCTGACCAAGTGCTCGGCGCAAGAGAATTCTTTATACACTCCCCAAGCATGCGGTCCCGAGCTGCCACATCTCGCCAGGGCAAGCCTGCCCCTGTGCCATAGCTTCCGGCGCCGCTTCCCGAAATCGTTCCCACTGAAAACGAGAAAGCGCATCAGCTACCACATTCAACATACCAGGGATGTGCCTAGCCCTAAACACCAAATTAAAAGACATACAAAGAAGGACAAAACGCCGCAGCAAACACAAAACAGGGGGAGACGACGCCGACAAACTATTGATCGCCTGTACTACCGCCATGTTATCCGAGTGAAATACAATATGCTTGTTGGACAACACCTGCCCCCACAAACTCACCGCTACCACCACCGGGAATAGCTCCAGAAACGCTAGGTTTTTAATCAGCGAGCTCTGCCTCCAGGCCTCAGGCCATGGCTCAGCGCACCAGTGACCCCCCAGGTAAGCCCCAAAGCCTATGCTACCAGAAGCGTCGGTGTATAGACCAACAACCTCCCCTGATGCCGCCGGCTCTCGAAAAATCACCGTCCCATTAAAATCCTGCAAGAACCGGTCCCACACCATTAAATCCGCCTTCATATCCGCCGAAACCCTAATGTAATGTGACGGCAGTCGCACCCTACTCGTAGCTTGCGCAAGGCGCCTACAGAAAACCCTCCCCATGGGTATGACCCGGCACGCGAAATTAAGGCTCCCTACCAGCGATTGGAGCCCACGCAGTGTCACCTTCTTGGCCCTCCTGTCACGACACTCCTTAGTCGACATGCCCTCGTGCAGTACTCGCACTCAACACTCTTTCTGTTTGGCACTGTTCTCATTTCCTTTCGTTAGGCACTACACCTGGCCCTTGTTTAGCACCTATATATTCTGGTTTCTCCCCTCACTCCTGGTCAGATCATTATCCTCTTTCCTTGACCCTGTACCTGCTGTTTCCTGGTTCCCGTGATTCTGGCTCCTGTCTCCTGTGTCTTGTTTCCTGTGTATCCTGTGTATCCTGTGTATCCTGAGTATCCTGTGTTTCCTGATCCGGTGTTCCGATGTCCTTGTGGTCCTGTGTTCTTGTCTCTGCCTGGTCCTGTGTCCTGTGCCTCCTGTTCCAGTGTTCGCCTGCAGTGTTCCTGCCTAGACTCCTTCTCCAGTGATTCTGACCTTGCTGCATTATTTCTGTGTGACCTGCTTAGGACTTTGCCCCTTGATGTTCATTTTGTACTTGGTGGCTGCACTACCCTGACTAAGCCTTTACCTTTGCCTAGGACTATCGTGGACTCTGCCTGCTCTATTGTATATATTGGGTTATTGTATATATTTATATATTTGTAGCATTGTCATATTTTGTTTTGTATATATTATATATATATATATCCTTTTGGTTTTCCTTAATACATTTTCTTTATTACTCCATTTATCGTGTCCTAGAATTATTTCTCTGCTAAGTTGGTTCCCACACTTAAAGGGACAGTGCTGTTGCAGGGCAGCACCCCTTCATGTCATGACAGAATGATCTGACCACTTGGAACCGGCAGAGTATAATGTCTAGGATCACAATGAAGAACCTTGTTGGTATTCACGCTGATTCACAGCAAGAGTGTGCTCTCATTGAGACTTGTTGTAATCAGTTAGGAAAAATTCAGCGGCAGATTGGAAAGGCCTCTAATTTATGCTTATCTATTATAGATGTCTCCTGTCAAATCCAGAAATCGGTATTATGTGGATTTATCTATGAACTTCAAACTTTTCACAAAAACATATGTGATTCGTTGCTTTTTCAGTTACCTAATTGCGATATATGGTTGAGAGAGCCTCCTGTGATAAGTAGGGTGTATACACTTATCCGTGTGTCTCTTAAAGAGATATCACATAAAAAATCTTTATCATATTTGCAGAGACAAGTGAGAGTAATGCACAATAATCTTGTTGCCTTGTTACCTGAAGTGCAATTTATTATTGATCATGTACAAGAAAGAATGACTGTCTTTATGCCTGATAATAATGATGGCATTCCCTTTTCTGATGTACATAGCATAACAAATCCTCCTGACTCTGACTTGGGAAAATGGCTTGTTGGTCCTCCCGACTGCAAAACCGAAGTCCCTCTGGAAATTAAAGCTGAATGCCTTCCTGCCCAAACAAAAGACGAAGATGTTGAGGGGTTATACAGCACTGGCGATCCCCTCATGGACCAAGTCTTTGATGAACTGGGTGCTCGTTGCATAGCAGCTTTAGAGGACGAGCAGTCTGAATGGGAAGGTAGTACCAGTACGCAGTTTCCTAATGTTGTCTCAGTACCAGAGACCCATAGTACCCATATATTACCGTCTCTTTTCTGCAAGATCCACTCGCCTATTCCCAAGGTGAAGCTACCGGCTACCAAGATGAACGATCTCAACACCGTTCAAGAGGGTACATGTCTGGTCAGAGAAAGTCTCAAGCAAACTCTGCCCAACCACGAAGCAGAAACAGACTCCCCTGAGTCTGCAACTAGAGATACGAATTCCTACCTCACCGTGCCAATTGAGGAGACCACCAGTGACCTTAACCAGGTAACGGGATCTGATCTGAAGGCCTGTCCCACAAAGGACAATGCATCCGAACTAGAAGAGTCACCTATAAAATGTGCTCCGGGTGATGCAAGTGACGACAAGGCTGGACCATCGAAATTGGGGACCAATCTCGTTGAAGGTGATCCTCCTGTCAAAAAGTCACCACGTAGGAGACGTGGTAAACGACCTACTTCTTTCAAGACACTGGCTGAGAAGGCTGAAGAACCAAAGGTAAAAACTTCAGAACAACCAGTGGAAGAAGAGGCTATTGTGCCAAAGGCAGCTCATGACTTTGATGTGGGGAGGCTTGATGATTCCAATTTTAACCCTTCTACCTCTGGGGGTTTGAAGATTGGCACCCCTCTCACAACCGCAACTGTGGAAAATGAGTTGTCGCCAAGTAAAAAAGACTGTTATCTTCAAATAGAAGACAAAGACTCAGACTGGGTGCAACGTGACAAACCCGTGATGGATCAAGGCCAAGAGAAGAATCTAAATGAGACCAGGCTTGTTCTAAACCCACAGTCTGAAGAAGACTCTACAGTTCTTCAAGTTACATGCTCTGGTGGAACAATTTATCTGCTGCAAGAGGAAACCCCAACTACCAAGCTTGTACCTGAACCAAGCGCCGAAGATTATTCTAATCAGCCGCTTAACCAAACGCCAAAGGAAGGGAGTGAAACCGAACAAGGAGGTACCTGTTCACATGATGAAGAAAGCTCCTTCTATGACATTTCAGTTACCATGATGTCTGTCACTCCACCTAAACTCCAGCAAGTATTAAATGAAGACTTGCCTTCAGTTGAAAGTCTATCTACGACAAATAAAGAACTACCTCAAGCTGAGTTCACAAGGGAGGAAGAGAATGATTTCAGTAACCAGGTATCTCAAGCCGCTACAGAAAAATGTCAATTTGAGAGAGAGTCATCTCTGCTTCGGTTGGCCCCGTGCTCGGAGATATTTGGGGAACCGTTCCTTGATGCATATCTGCGGTCTGTGGAGGAAGGCTCGCAGAATGTTCTTGATCCTGTACCTGTTAATTTAGGGGATTCTCCTTGTTTGGTTCCAGTGGTACCTACCCAAGATTACGCAGAGACTGTTCTCCCTTCGACTGAAGTTGCATCGCAGTCTTTGTTCCGAGGATCCCACAAGCCAGAAACCAAGTCAGACCCAGGACTTCTGAGTGATGAACCTGTTACTAGCAATAGTCCCAGATCTAGTGGGTTAACACATTTGTCGGTCACTGGTATGGAGTGTTTCTTATCTTATGTGCCTTTACCTTCTGTTTCTGTGTCTGCCCTTCTATTGCTAAATGTTACTCTACAGTCCTTGCTTTTGTATGTTTCTATTCTGCCTCGTTGGTTTCTCCCATGGGATTGTCCACCTCTCATTCCTCCTAAGCCTCCTCCTTGTTTTCCTCTACTGGTTGGGTGGCCCTGATTTCCTTCTGTCACCCGTGGGGGATCTTTGGGTTTTGGAGCGCCGGGAGTCACTCCTTAAGGGGGGGGTACTGTCACGACACTCCTTAGTCGACATGCCCTCGTGCAGTACTCGCACTCAACACTCTTTCTGTTTGGCACTGTTCTCATTTCCTTTCGTTAGGCACTACACCTGGCCCTTGTTTAGCACCTATATATTCTGGTTTCTCCCCTCACTCCCGGTCAGATCATTATCCTCTTTCCTTGACCCTGTACCTGCTGTTTCCTGGTTCCCGTGATTCTGGCTCCTGTCTCCTGTGTCTTGTTTCCTGTGTATCCTGAGTATCCTGTGTTTCCTGATCCGGTGTTCCGATGTCCTTGTGGTCCTGTGTTCTTGTCTCTGCCTGGTCCTGTGTCCTGTGCCTCCTGTTCCAGTGTTCGCCTGCAGTGTTCCTGCCTAGACTCCTTCTCCAGTGATTCTGACCTTGCTGCATTATTTCTGTGTGACCTGCTTAGGACTTTGCCCCTTGATGTTCATTTTGTACTTGGTGGCTGCACTACCCTGACTAAGCCTTTACCTTTGCCTAGGACTATCGTGGACTCTGCCTGCTCTATTGTATATATTGGGTTATTGTATATATTTATATATTTGTAGCATTGTCATATTTTGTTTTGTATATATTATATATATATATCCTTTTGGTTTTCCTTAATACATTTTCTTTATTACTCCATTTATCGTGTCCTAGAATTATTTCTCTGCTAAGTTGGTTCCCACACTTAAAGGGACAGTGCTGTTGCAGGGCAGCACCCCTTCATGTCATGACACCTCCCTACCGTGGCCACCAGCTCCCGTAGCCGTGATAATTTGTCCCCCGGTAACCTGCATTCCCATTTACCGGAGTCAATTTCTAAGCCCAAAAAACTAAGGCACGTCGTAGGCCCTACCGTCTTGTCCTCCGCCAGGGGAACCCCTACTTTGTGCGCCACCCACTGAAACACGTCCAATATCTGTTTACAACGGTCCGAGTCCCGCGGGCCCACGCAAAGAAAATCGTCGAGGTAATGCACCACCGCACCCCCTGCCGATTCCGTCCGCACAACCCACTCCAAGAAGGTACTAAACCTCTCGAAATAGGCGCACGAGATCGAACACCCCATAGGCAGGCACAGGTCAACAAAATATTCCCCTTCAAAACAGCAACCGAGCAGATGATGGCAGTCCGGGTGTATCGGGAGCAGTCGAAATGCTGCTTCCACATCTACCTTTGCCATCAGCGCACCATGCCCCAGCCTCCGAACCAACTCGACTGCCTTGTCAAATGACGTATAAGAGACGGAGCTAAGAGCCGTGTCGATGTCATCATTCACCGAAGCCCCTTTCGGGTACGATAAATGGTGAATCAACCTGAATTTGCCCGCATCCTTCTTGGGGACCACGCCCAGCGGGGATATTCGCAAATCGGGCAATGGCGGTGACGAGAACGGTCCCGCCATCCTCCCCAGTTGCACTTCCTTACTTAGCTTGTCCTTCACTACCTCTGGGTGTTCCCGCACTGACTTAAGATTCCCACATAACGTACCAGGTCCCCTAACTACGTAGGGAATAAAGAACCCCTCCCGAAAACCCCGCCACAAGAAAATAGCATCTTCCCTGTTAACGTATCGCCTTAGCCAAGGCAACATCACGTCTATTTTCACCGGAGACACTCCCAACGGAAGCTGCGGTAGCTGCCGCCCCTGCGGGCCCACTTCCCCCGCCAGACTTACCCTTTTTGAAACAACGGTTGACACCGTGGGTCCCCCCGCAGCCTGAACATTCGTGCCGGAACCTGCAATTATTTCCCCATTTGCAATGTCCCTCGTTGAACATCCAACAGAAACCTTTCTTTTGCCCAGCCGACCCGGCCCCTGAGGCCATGCCGGCTGCCCCAGGAAAGGGCGCCGTCTTCTGGGCCATCATAAGGCGCATCCATAACGGCAGGTCCATTTGGTCCCACCGCATGCTCGCATTCGCTGCCAGCCGTTGACGAAATTGTTCGTCGTACCTCCACCAAGCCAAACCTCCGTAGGTTCGGTACGCATCACCTATCCCATCCAAATAACAAAATAGTTCTGAGCAACGCCCCGGAGCCTTCTCCCCGATTACACTAGCTAGAATGCAGAAGGCCCTCAACCAATTCCCAAAGGTCTTAGGTATCTTGCGATACCTCCGCCTTTTCTCCTCCTCCTCCTTTTTGGCATCCTTCTTATCCTCCTCCTTCAAGTCTAAGAACTCCTCTAGGGGAAGGAGGGAAAATATCTCCACAAACTCACCTTTCCATATCTTCTCTTTCACTTCCACTTTTAAATGACATCCGAGGGGGCCCGCGAAGGACACTTGCACATTCTGCCGCGCCGCATCCGGGACATCACCTACCTCACGCTCCTCGCCCCCTCCTTCCAACCCAGACAACTCAGCCCCCGCTCCTGACTCACCTCCGCCGTGCGCGGACAGCTGTGTCCCCCCGAGCCCTGCAGCCGTGTCCCGACTACTCTCTCGCGCCCACACCTTCCCGAATTGCGCAGGCGACCCCTCTGTCCCAGACCAAGAATCTAAAAATGTTCTTAAATCATTTAACAACTGTCCTGGGTGTCGTGTGTGTGGGAACTCACCACTCGAACCTCTGGCCGCAGCTGGCTGCAGAGGCGCCGTCCTTCCGTCCACCTTTTCAGGCACCGGAGAATCCCGTTGTCGCCGACTCCCATCCGCCTGGACTCGCCTCGAGACCGTAGGGGTATTGCTCCGAGACCTGTAGGGAGAAGGAAATCTGGGTAGTCTGTCCTGAACCTTCCTCACCCGCCTTTCCTCCCTACGTTCCTCCCAATCCTCCTCAGCAACGCTTCGTCTCGCAGGGCGACTGCCCTCACGAGGTGGTCCCCTCCACCGATCACTGAGCCTCTCTCCCGGCGAACCTGATCTTCTCCGCTGACTCCTCCTCCTGCTATCCCTGGAATCACGCCTCCTGCAACAGGAGCCTGCTACGCTGCACCCGCTCCGCGCAGGTGATCTTTCCCTGCTCCCTGAACTCCTTGTTCTGCTCCTCGAAACGCTGCGCCTGACGCCAGAGAAGCGTCGTTCTGCTCTCCACTCACTCCCTGCAGCCTCCCTGTCATGAAGCTGACCCTGGGAGCGGCCAGATGGGCCCTCTCGCCTACCGCTGACATCCCGAACCAGCTTAACAGTAGGAGCACCCTGTCCCTCAACTGTCAGTGCCGAGCCTGGCCTCTCCTCGGCCGTCTGCCCCAAGCCAGATTCATCATCGCTATCCTGGCAGCCTGCCGTGCGCCCAGACCCACTCGCTTCTTGTGAGGTCCCCTTGTCCCTGCATCTGTCTCCCTGACCTGCCCCAGCCTGAGACGTCCCTGCCATCACTCCGCTGTCCTGGCCTCCCCCCAAGGCCTGAGGGGCCGTCATACATCCGCCATCACCATCACTCCCCTGCCCTCCAGCATTCGCACTAGTGGCTGACTCACCGGGACGTGTCCGCTTCGTGCCGCCGCTCACATGACTCCCAGCCGGCCTGGCCTCCGTCCCGGCCGTCTTCTGAGATCCGCCCGGACCGTTCCTCCTGCCAGCCGCGGAACCGCGTGGCTTGGATCCTTCCGCCACCATGCGCTGTGCGGCCGTCCTCGCCAGGCCGCTGCCGCGCCCACCGGAGCGAGCCGTGCGCCTGCCTGGCTCTGTTGACCGGGCCTCACCCGGACCGTCGGTCACACCACATCCCGCCGAAGGGCTCCTCCTCCGCCGCGCTGCGGGCCCAGCGCCCGGGCTCAAACGCTGAGGTGGTCTCGTCCTCCTCGCCGGTCGACGGGCCGGTACCGCAGGAGCAGGCCTGGCAGTCCCCAACTGCTGATGAAGCCAATCCAGTCCTCTGTCCTTCACAGCTGCCCGAACGCCATCCAGGATCTCATCTAGCGACGCCATAATCCTGCAGAAACGACAAAGAAAAAGAACCTCGCCGACCTGACACAATTTACAGGTAAGAGAGGATCTGGTTAAAATGGCCCCTATTCTAAAATGGCTGCTCTTTATACTCCCTGTCTCCGCCCCCAAGCTCCATTAAACTAGTCCAACCCCCAAACACTAGCACCTGCCCACTCCCTGGCTCTGTCAAGGCCCACTCCTCCTACTGCGTTGTTCCATGGGCTTCAGGGGCGTTGCTACTTGCTATTGGGTGGCTGACTTAAGCTGGAGCACCAACAGGGGTTCCTTTCATTGTTAGCCCCAGGTCCCCTCTAATATTATTTGAAGGTTCATTATAGAGCACAGTGTAGGGATATCGTTGTAGGTGAATGGTTTTAATGAGGTGGGGGTTGGTTTAATGCTGCTAACTTGGAGTGAATACTGATAGTGTGGGGTTATACAGCATGGTGTGGGGTAAATCCTGCATAGTGTGGGGTTAATACAGCATGGTGTAGGGTAAATACTGCATAGTGCGGCGTAAATATTGCACCGTATGGACAGGGTCGGCCTTGGGCCCTTATGCGCCCTGTGCGAAAAATCTTCACTATGAATATCTATTTCATGGGATCAGGCACTTACAGTGTCAGAGCTTTCCTATGGTAATCCGCAGCAACGCTCTGATTGTCTGATTGACAGCTATTCATGGTCTGCAGCCAACAGAAGTGCTGGCTAGAGGCACCAGACTGCCTCCCCTGAATTACAGAGGGGCAGACTAAATATGTCACATAATACTGTGACACACAGTTGCAGGCATACAGTCAAACACACAGGTACAGGTAGACAGTCACACACAGTTACAAGCAGTCACACACACAGTTACAGGCAGACAGTTATACGCACAGTTACAGGCAGACAGGCACACACACACAGTTACAGGCAGTCAGTCATATCAGTGGTGTATTTTGGATTTGTGCTGCCCTAGGCACGACTAAATTCGGGCACCCCCATAATCTAAATTTGCCCCCCCCCAATTCGTGTCAAGGCCACTTTTTTGACTGACAGACACATGCACTGATATACACTCATTAACAGATACACAGTCATTGGCACACACTGTTTAACCAACACACACTTTCACTGACAGACACACACAAAATGACACACACAGGCACACCCATTCTCACTGAAAGACACACACTGACAGCTACACTCACTCACTCACTCACAGTAAGGTGGACAGCCCCAGAACATGAGGCAAACAAGGCATTTGTTTGGGAGCTTCAGGTGGTGTTTATTGGCCACCCCCCCTGAAAGTGCCGCCCTAGGCAAATGCCTTGTTTGCCTTGTGGTAAATACATCCCTGAGTCACACACACACACAGTTACAGGCAGACAGTCACATACACAGATACAGTAACTCACCAATCTCCAGGCACTTCACTACAGTACTCAGGAGGCCAATTGTTCCACTACATGCACTGCACACCTTCACACACTGCACCTTCCCACACACACACACTACAGCCCCTCACAAACTACCCCTTACACACACTTTGCACACCTTCACACACGCACACTGTACCCCCACACACTGCACACCCTCACACACACACACTGCACACCCTAACACACGCCCCACACCTTCACACATTCACACCATACCCCCACACACTGCACCCCTCACACACACACACACCGCACCCACACCCTTCACTGAAGTCTTTTGTATTTAGCAGTCCATGTGTGTGTAAGGGGAGCGGCATAAGCTTTATTTTATTGATAGTTTAGTTTTTCATTTATGTTAATGGTTGTGTAGGTAGGGCCCCAGTGCACCATTTTGCCCAGGGGCCTATAACACCATTTAGATGCCAATACCTTCTAATGTTTAGGGCCCCTATTACAGCTCAAGGCCTGGGCCCCTGCTTCTCTAACCGTTAATATATTTACTTCACTTTATCTCAATATGTTGTGTCTCTCCGGGCATAACGGGTTCCAACTTAACTTTCATTGCAAAGACAGTATTAGCATGCCTTCCTCACCAAACCCTGACACACCATAACTACTACAATGGTTGTTTTGCTTAGATTGCCTCCCTCAGTCCTTGCCAGCAGAATAAAAAAAATAATAATACATGTCCTGAAATAAATGGACAAAGTATAAACTTTACTCAGGATTTTAACAGTGTGCAGAGTAGGGGGAGAAGGAGCGTGTAACTTAAGAGTGGCTGTACTACTTGGAGTGCCCCTTTGAGAGTATTATAAGTTTTCATGTGTAATAAATACACAAAAAAGTGGACAGATTATCTGTGCCAAACATGTTATCCCACATGGGTGCAATATTGTCTCATTTGCATTTAATTTCTGCATCAGAAGTGTTTATGTATTATTTAATGATGCATACTTTATTTTCCAGTTCGATGGTAATCTTATATAACCTATTTAGTAATGCCGTCGTATCATTTTATGCACCATATGTCAGTACACGTGTTTGGAATCAAAGAAATGACTGTGATTGGATGTCTACAAGTCAGCTGACTACAAGTCCTTTATTTATTATTGATATAATGTCTGAGTATGTGCTCTCAGTAAGAAACGTGTTAGACAGGATTCTGTTCTATGTTTGTTCTTGGGATTTCTTAGTTACCATCGCGTTTTTACAAATAGTTATTTCTTACCAAAAGTAATTTGATTTGGAAAAGCTCTTTATCCCACCTTTAGCATTGGTCATTGTGGTTTAAAGTTAATTCACTGCAACTCAATCTTTACTGAATTAACCCTTTTTGTTTTATCTATTCAGTATTATACAGTCAAAGAGGAATTACAGACAAATGATAAAAGCATTACAACTTGTCTGAAAACAGCAGAGATCAGAATACTTGGATTGTCCAAAATAGTTTTTTTCTGAAAAACTACCTGACTAGGAGAATTTTTCCACTGTAGCTATTTTGGTCTAAATAAAAAAATAAAAAAAATGACATTCTGAAAACGATACACTTTAGAGAATACACGTGCTAATATTTAAAAGTGCTTTGTATCCATGCAGTTATGTTTGATTGTTGATACGAATGTATATGCATGCCACCTGTTGAACACTATATTTTGCATATTCGGGAATTATGCTGATGTTAAATTAAAAGCAAACTCTGCCATTGAGAATATAACCCTCTCTCTGTGCCACAGGGTATAACACATTAAATGGACAGAGGGAAAATGTCCCCTTGTTGTTTGTTTACGTATGCACCATAACCACTGCAGACTGCTGCCTCGGGGATACAGGTAAGTGTCAACTGTTAGATAATGGAATGGCTGCTTAATATGGAACAGTACCAGGGGACATCTGACACCATAACGAGTACAGCAGGCTGTAGTAGTTATAGTACCTATACTTCCCCTTTAAAGAAATGATGTCCACTAAGTTGTCACTGCTGATGTTTATAAACTAAATTTTCTATGATGCACAGTCAACCTATACACTGGCTGTGCTTAGTGGAAACTGTATTTTATAAATCCCTGCAGTGACAAAGATAGCCATTACTGCTTTAAAGAGGAACTGTCATGTCTCTGGAAATTATGCTGTTTTCTTTTAAATTTGCATGAAATATTTAGCAAAAATGCAATGCAGTTCAGTCCAGTCAAGGCACAGCTAGGGCACGTAATGCAAATGAGGATGAGAAAAAGAAAATAGATAGAGGAGCCACGATCACCAGGTGCCAGATTGGCGACGTAGATGGAAAAGGCAACGGGGAATCAGTGCAAAGCATAATTCCTAGAAGAAGACTTATCTTGGGAGAAAACAGTTGTAGCCAGTGCTGTCGGATCTTGGCTCCAACTGAAAAAAACAGGAAGTTAAGCATTCAAACGAGAAGTGAATAGGTCTATCTCCAATAGACCCCATAGGTTCCAGATGTATTGGAAGACCGTGGAATCCAAGTGCCAGTTGCTGGAATCTCTGAGTTGGTGTGAATACTAGTCCGCCATAGTGTTGGAGAGACCTTGAATATATTCTGCTGTGACTGAAATGCATCAGGCAAAATTGCCAGAAATCGCGAGCCATGTATGTCAGAATTTTGTGCCTCCAGGTGATTGATGTAGTGGACAGCTGACACATTGTCCATCTTCAGAAGGATAGCGCATTGGGCTTGAGTTGGGGAGAAACTGCGTACTGCAAAGGAACCGGCCAGAAGTTCCAAACAATTGATGTGGAATGTCGATTCCAGATCTGACCCATCTGCCGTTGGTGGAAATTTTTCCGCATTGAGCGCCCCAACTGTGCAACTTGCGTCGGATTTGATTATGAAATCTGGAGCTGTACAGAATATAGTGCGTTCATTCCAAGCTTCCATGTGAAGACGCCACCATTGGAGTTCGTCCTTCACTTCTGAGTCCAGAGTTACCGTATTCATTTATGATGCGCTGCCCTTGAAATTAAGTTTGTAATCATTGTAGGGCTCGATAGCCAAGAAGACCTGGAAAAGTGGCCTGTATAGATGCCGATAGAAGGCCTAACATTCTCAACAGTTGTTTGAGAGAGAGTTGAGAGATTGCTAGTGTTCGCAAATCAGCCTCATCTCCAGAGATACCTGGAGAGGTTTTTAAAGTAATCTGCATATTTGTTAGGGATGTGCATGGGCAAAAAACTTGGTTTGGCACTTCCGAAATTCTGAACTTTGGCAATCCCCTAACCCTTAGCCGTAATCACCACAACCACTTACACATCCAGGGTTAGGGGTAGGGTTAGGGTTAGATTCCTGTCATCATTCACATGATTTTCCCTCCCTCTCTTGTTTTGTCACTTTTCAGAAATCCAAAGCACTTTGGCACTTCCATAATTCGGCACTTCGGAAATTCAGCACTTCGACAATTTCGGACATTCGGAAACATCCGAATGTTCGAATTGCTGAAATTAGTCCGAATTTATATTTGGAACTAGACGAATTGCACATGTCTAATATTTGCTGTAGAACCAGAAGGCACAGAAAGATCCTGTCAGACTGCATCATAAATATACACACAAACCTAAGGGAATTAATAAAGTAAAATAATACCTAAAGGAAAGGGTTGAGTAACCCTCAAATAAAAAAAGATAAACAGGGTAAGGGAATGAAAGTACTCACAATAGTGAAAAAATAACAATTGTAATAGGAAAACGCAGGAGCTGTCCGGCTGCCACTATAACTAAACCCCAACTTAGATTTCAGACAGTTGGGATCAGAGCAGCAGCCAGACAGATGAATGAAGGGAAAAAACAGCGCGATCGCACCGTGCAGGGGATAACGATCCTCAAAGACGTCCCTAAGCCCCAATTGATGGTCATCTTGGGGCAAGGGAGGTCCAAGGGGAAAGAAATTATAAAATCATTTAGATCAAAGCATATAACTAAAGCAAATTAAGTAAATGCATCACAATAGTGTCAATAGTGCACGTTCTGATCAAAACAAAACGTAAACAAAAAATGGAATTTGCACTATATGTCTGTTCACCCGTAGTTCCCCTCTTATTATATGCACCTACACTTATTATATATCATTTTGTTCAGGAGAAACAGGACTTTAATTTATCATTCACTATTCATATATGGAACATAATTTATTATGAATAAATTTTTTTAAAAATGTGAGAAAATAAGATTTTTTTTACATTTGTATTTCTGTCTGACATTTTAGCTGTGAATGTCATAATACTGTTTTACTGCAAAAAAAATGCACATATTTGTAATCAGCGATGTCTCACGAGTACAACAGTACCCCCCATTAACAGGTTTTATGGTGTTTTGGAAAGTTACAGGGTCAAATATAGATCGTTCCATTTTCAAATTGAAATTTGCCAGATTGGTAATGTTACCTTTGAGACGGTGTGGTAGGCCAGGAATAAGAATTACCCCCATAATGGCATACCATTTGAAAATGTAGATAACCCAAGATATTGAAAGTGGGGTATGTTTAGTCTTTTTTTAGTAGCCACTTAGTCACAAACACTGGCCAAAATTAGTGTTTATATTTGTTTTTGTGTAAAAAAAGCAAAAAACTAATATTTGGCCAGTGTTTGTGACTAAGTGGCTACTAAGAAAGACTGGACATACCCCACTTGCAATACCTTGGGCTGTCTACTTTTGCAAATGGTATGCCATCATGGGGGTAATTCTTATTCCTGGGCTACCATACGCTCTCAAAGGCAACATAACCAATCTGGCAAATTTCAATGTCCAAAAAATGAAATGCAAGCTTTATATGTGACTCTCTAACTTTCCAAAACACCATAAAACCTGTACATGGGGGGTACTGTTATTCTCAGTAGACTTCACTAAACACAAATATTAGTGTAAAACTGTAAAACATATTAC
This sequence comes from Pelobates fuscus, assembly GCF_036172605.1. Taxonomy (NCBI): domain Eukaryota; kingdom Metazoa; phylum Chordata; class Amphibia; order Anura; family Pelobatidae; genus Pelobates; species Pelobates fuscus. The sequence continues at coordinate 369,614,509 of NC_086319.1, read as the reverse complement.
AACAATAATATAGACCATAAAAGTTCCGTTCGCTTGTAAAAAATGCGAAAAACGTCACTTTTACTTAAAATATCATCGTTGTAATACAATTTACCAGTTTGAAACACTAATATTTGAGTTCAGCGAAGTCTCCCGAGTAAAACAGTACCCCCTATGTACAGGTTTTATGGTGTCTTGGAGAGTTACAGGGTCAAATATAGTGCTTGCGAATTAAATTCTCTGCACTTTCTCCCTGTGTTGTCAGGCATGTCAATCAAATTTTAATTAATCAAATCACATAATTATGTTAAAAGATTACTTAAATGGAGAAAAGGGCACTTCCTACGTAAACAACCTAATAGGGAGTAGCAGAGAGAAAGGGTTAATGGGGTGACAAAAGGGCATAACCCTGCATAAAGCACAGAAAAGAATAAAGAAATGAAGGATATGATCACCCCGTAAAGAAAACGGGCTGGTCACCTTCAGGCCACCCCAGAGCGATGTCTCAAACAAAATAATAAAAAACTTTATTAGAAAAAACATAGCTATGTACACATGTATCAGTCTCATACATGTAGAATTTTAATATATATGCATTTATAGGTATGTAAATTCTATGTGTATACTAATATAATCTTTTATATAATTATATGTATTTATCTATATATATATATATATATATATATATATATATATATATTTGCGGTTATTTGCATTATATATATATATATAGAATGTCATTCTAAGTGTATTTTGTTACCAATATATATATATTAATAACAAAATACAGTTAGAATTAAATTACATATGAATATATAATTTATATTAAATTTTGTTTCAATATTTTATTTATTTTATTATTTTATTTATTATTGTAATTATATGTATATATATATAATATATGTGATAAACAATACACAAGATCCAGCGCACTCTCCTATCTACTAAACAGCAACTTCAATGTTGACAGATTTCATTAGTTTTTAAAAGTTTTTTTAAAAACACCTAATCTAGGCAAAAAAATGAATGGGGATTTAGTTACATTATATGATCATACATTGCATAAGACTGCCACAACGTCAATGTACCCCATCTTTGGCAGGTCCTACTCTCACAGTCTAATGTCTGCTCTTATGAGATTAACCCACTTACTTGGGGAAAAATTCCATCTGAGGCTCTCTGCAGTACAAGGCTAAATAGGGACCTGAGATGAGGCACCTGTAACAGGGAGGGGTGCAAAACCAAGGAGTTGGCTAGACTCCCAAATATATATATATATATATATATATATATATGAAACATGGGGGATGGTTGCACTCACCTGAACATGCTTAAATGGGGTGCTGCTGGGGGCCATATTATACAACAAACAATACACAAGATCCAGCGCACTCTCCTATCTACTAAACAGCAACTTCAATGTTGACAGATTTTATTACTTTTATATAATATAGTTTTATATAATATATGTGTATATATATTATATATATATGTAACGTCATTCTAAGTGTATTTTAATACTAATATATGTACTTATATTAATATTAAAATACACTTTGTATGTTACATATATATATATAATATGTATATATATATATAATATATATACATACATTATATATATATATATATATAAATATATTTAATTTTTTTAACATGTCTAATTTTGTTTTTTTAACTTTTCCACCAGCAGGGGGACTGTCTGACATTTTAGACAGTCCCCCTGCTGGCAGATCCACAGCCAGCTATAGGGGGCCATGTGATCGCTTTTTGAGAGCAATCACATGGCCCCCGGGGGCTTCTTTTTCCGTGGGAGGGCTGCCTGGGCTGTGAGGCAGTCCTCCCGATGCGAAGGGCCGTATAGGTAAGTATCCCGGGCGCTCCAGGGGCTTCAGCTGTTATGGCGTTCTATGTCGCCGCAACGGCATTAAAGCCCAATTAAAGCGGGACGGCATCGAACGCCGTAACGGCGTTAAGGGGTTAAGTTGAACTTAAGAAACTAAATATGTTTATAAATATGAAAATATTATAATTAAAATGTAATAACTATAATATTAACTATATTAACCACAGTAATGATATGAATATGAATAAAGGTAAAATATCCCACAGTTAAGAACCATGGGACCCAGTGTCACTTAACTGAGGTAGCAGCAAAGAAAGAGGAAGTTGTATACTGGACACTGCCTATTATGCTATAAAGAGGATGCTGATTGGCTGTTCCTGTTGCTAGGAAGATATACCTCATGTTATTTACTGGTTTCTTTTTATACTGATTTAATGTTATTTTTCTTTGTTGCTGAGGGAAATAAAGAAAGAGTGCAGCATAATAGGAGCCTTCGTGTCTTAATAAAATGTAAAATTCACTCTGAATTCACTTTGAATAGCCCTAATAGTATACAAATGGAGGAGCGTGGCAGTGTGATTTTGCATCTTTAATTCAGTTGCTGCAGAACAGTTCCTGCTCTGTGTTCCAAACCAGTTTCTAAAGAGCATTAGACGATGAACAACTGCATCCTCTCTTTAAGGATGTAAATACTGCCATGAACGTGTTTTAACTGGATTTCATTAGAGCTCGTTTCTACGTTTTTATTCACCGCCTTCTCCGTCTTTTTATTGTGTTTTATTCAGGATTGAAAAACGTCTGCCGCGAGCTAAAATAAGTGAATATACACCGCCTTACGGAATAATCAAACGCTCATATTTTCACTGAAGACAGGTGTCTCTATACATTGCTTTTTAAGTGCTTATTATGGATTAAATGACTGACTTCTAATATTTAGAAGCACTCTCAGAGGCAAAGGCAAATTTCAGAGCACTCTCAGAGGCAAATGCAGTGTAACAACACTGAGCGGGTTTGGCGTTTGCACTGTTAAGGCTGTTGATAAAGATGGCGGCGGTACTTTAAGTCCCCTATCATACAGAGAGTGCTAACACCTCTAGATACATCATCTGTGACAGTGCCACTTTAATGCACCATATTTGGGGTTAATTATACAGCACAGTGTGACGATCTTTTTCAGTAGGTGCACAGTTATAATGGGGTAAATGCTTCAGTATGTATGTTATATATAAATGTTCATGTCATACTCTGAAATGAATCATAACTACAACGGTCCCAGGGGTCACAGCTGCGACCAGGCCCGTCACTCCAGCTGTGACCCCTGTGACTGTGGACCACCATAACTTCAGGGCCAGTGCACAGCTATGGTTGCCGGGTGACCGGCAGGAGGGGAGCATGAGACACTTGGGGGTCTGGGGGCAATTTTCGCACCGGGGCCCCGTGGTTTCTAGTTACGCCTCTGATCCTTGGTATAGGGTTGGTTTGTCCTTAAGGAGTTAAAGGGACTTAAGTCAATATGTGGGGGGTGGGGGTTAAAATGTACCCTTGGGTTGAAGCACCTGGTCATTTTCCAGCCTAGCCACATCCCTGGAAGATGCACATAGTGGGACATGCAATATATCAGCACTCGGTTATCAGATCTTTATTTAGGAACACTTTAGTTTTAAGAATCCTAAAGTGTCTCTGTGCACCCGCAGCATCCTATGAGGATTGGGTATCATGACAGACATCTCAGTATTTGTTGAAAATGAAGTTGCTAGTTATAGAATAGATTGTTTGCAATTATTAAGATTTTAATGTGTTTTTGAAGCTTTTTTTGGAAGAACATTTTGCCACTTTTTAGTTAGCTATTCCATCGTTAACCTTAGCCACAGCTGCTGGTTCTAATTATAATGTAATGTTTCATTTAAAAAAAATGAGTTGAATTCACACTCACACATACAGTTTGTCCCACTAATCTAAATAACCCTGATTTGCATTTTGCTACTGTTCCCGAGTACGGCAATAACTCCAATGTAGAAATTTGGCAGATTTTTGAGAAGATATAAAATCAAGTTGCAGACATGATAATTTTGTTGTTCACACTTGAAATTTAAAACAAAAAATAGAAATAATGTCACTGCAATCGCTCAAAGTCCAAAGGAGGTTTAATCGGCACAAAACAAAAAGTAACAAATAGGGGAAAGGTCCTACCAAACACCTAATGTGTTTCGGACCTATGACTATAGCCCTGTAGGTCCGAAACGCGTTGTTTTATCGGATAACAGGGACAGACTCTAAAGCCGTATTGCAGGACTGTATAATGTCTGAAGCAGTAGATGCTGTGAATACTGCTGCTATCGATGATTGTTAATGTAATAGGGCATCTGATGACTTTGGTACGGTGCCAAACTAATATATTGAATGGCATTAGTCAGGGGAACATCAATAGCCAATTCTTGCTGTTATAAGAGAGACCAGCAATCTGCAGGTCATTCAAACATGGGACATACAAATGACAGTGATGTATATTATACATCCACATTGTGGAAGCATTAATAGGTCAAAGGAATTACAAATAATCCCTCAGGTGAGTTTAATTTATTAAATGTAGTGTAAACATACTTTATATTAGAACTGTAATTTCTCCATATAAAGATCTATAGAAACAAACAAACAAGTGCTTCACAAGTGACACTTCCTCTTTAAAGTAAGATTTTATTACTTCGAACACTCTTAAAACAATTTAAATTCTGCCAGGAATGAGCGACGGAGAGAGATTTGTGTCCGGAAGTGACGTTTGGTATCTATGATGCATTCAAATTTGTTTTGTGTTATCCAACATTGCCATGTGTGTTTCCCTGGTTAGTATAACTATTTGACACCTAATAGAGTGTAAGCCATCTTCTACCTGTTTAACACTGAGTACAATATTCAGTTCTTCCAACCATCTGCAAGGGACAGGAGACCTCATAGCTGAAAACCTTGCCCAAGAACTCCCCCTAAAGGAAGTAGGTGTATTACAGACATCAGGTTACTGGCAGGTGCAGATAGGAAATTAATGTATGTACATGAGTTCTTTATTTTCTCATTACCATTTACATGCACACTGACAGAACATGTAATTAAAGGGACACTAAAGGCACGCACTATAACGACGTCATCTCTTTGAAGTGACGAGGGTTGAATAAACAGTTACAAATTGATTTAACTCCTAAATGGCAGAAAATTAAGCAGTGAGACTGCAAGGACATTATCTATACACCAAAACTGCATCATTAAGCAAAAGTTGTTTGGTGCCCATAGTGTCCCTTTAAGACAGCCAAGTGATCGGAAGAAAATAACTCACAAACTGTGCTTAGTGATAAATACCTTTATTTCTTTATTTAAAATTCATGGCTGGCACTATACAGCGGGGGAACACCCCCCCCCCACTATGACGCTTGCGCATTTCGTGTCTCACTGACACTTCATCAGAGACTATCCTTGTGGTGACGTCTTCCAAGTGCAGCACCGTCCCAAAAATAATGGTATTTTGTTTTAATTCCCTACGCGAAATTTGGGAGTTATTCTCTCCCTGATCACTTGGCTGTCTTATTTTTGGAAAAATGAATAGAGGTTTAACCTTCATCTCTGGCCTCCAACGTAAGGATCCAAGGTCAATCACTTTAATTAAATGACTTCTAAGTCTGTTACATAGGATAGTAAAAGAATGAGGTTTGAAGATGAAGAAATACTCTGATGCGTAACGCTACATATTTATAATGATTTATTATTGAGTTCCTAGAAGTGATTGTTTAATGTTCTGTATCAAAGTGTCCTGAATGAGAACAAGCAGATTCTCTCTGAATTCAGATGATTCCCCAAAATCCTTCACAAGTTAACACATACGTATATGTATAGTGTCACTCTGTTGTATATCACTGTAAATGTCATAAGCGTGGAGCCTGCAGCATTATTTTCAAATTCAACATCTCCCTGTTTACGTCAAGAAAAAATGTCGTATCTGAGATAATTGTATCTTTCAATCCAGCAAATAAAAAGATTACTAGTATTCATATTTTTTCATGCATTCTTTACATTTCATTAAAAGGGCTAACCGAAGGTCCTAAAAGGATTGCTCCTGCTTTAAACAGAAAGAAGATTTTGTCTAAGGCAAAGGAAGGGTTTTTTTTAATGTAAGAAACTATAAGGATGTTGAATTCTCTGCCTGAAAAAGTGGCGCATACACGATCCATGGGGCCCCAGTGCAAAAACTGATCCTTGGGGCCCCCCCCGGCGCTTACACTGCGGGGGACGGGGACGCTACACATGGCCGGCGGGAACCTGGTCGCAGTATGTACGCCAGTGCACGCAGATACACTTAACCCCTTAAGGACCAAGCTTCTGAAATAAAAGGGAATCATGACATGTCACACATGTCATGTGTCCTTAAGGGGTTAAAGGACCACCATAGGCACCCAGACCACTTCAGCTCAATGAAGTGGTCTGGGTGCCAGGTCCCTCTAGTTTTAACCCTGCAGCTGAAAACATAGACAGCCTGAAAAATCACAGTGAGAAGACGCTGGACGTCCATAGGAAAGCATTGAGTAATGCTTTCCTATGGGCAGTTTGAATGCGCATGTGCATTCGAAGCTGAGAGGCGGATCGGGGCGGAGAGATCCCGAGCGCCAAGGGAGCCCGGCACTGGAGAAAGGGAAGTGCTGAAGGGGTTTTAACTCCTTCAGTCCAGTGGGAGAGGGGCCCAAGGGTGGGGGGGGGGGGGGACCTAAGGAATATATAGTGCCAGGAAAACGAGTTTGTTTTCCTGGCACTATAGTGGCCCTTTAATGACAAACATTCAGATACACATACAGACAAACAGATATGCAGACCAAGAGATACACATACAGACCCACATACAGGCAAACACACACACACATGCAGACAAACACAGAGATACACATACATACACACTCATAGTGACAGACCCACATACACACTCACTGACAAACACATATACACTCTCACTAACAAACACACACTCACTAACAGACAAGCATACACACACTCACTCACTGACACACATACACTCTCACGAACAGACGCATACATACTAGCTAACAGACACACACATTTACTGACAGACACACACTCAGTGACAGAAATACTTACACACACTGACAGACAGACACACATACACACTCACTTACAAAACATACACTCTCACTGACAAACACACACTCACTAACAGACACCTAACAGACTCACTAACAGACACACACAAACTAACACACAACTAACACACTCAGTAAAAGACACACACTCACTGACACACACACTCACATTTTTTTTTATTTAGTCCCCCAGCCTTTATCTTTGGGAGTGCTGAGGGGATTCCAGCTTTCCCTGGGGTCCAGTGGGGCTGATGGGCAGCCGGTCACTGCAGGCTGCGAGGGAGCAGTGATCTTCCTGTTCAGCTCCTTCGCGCGCCGCTTACTGATGCCGGAGTCGGAGTGACGTCATATTCCAGCTCCGGCATCACTGCGGTGTGCGTGAGGGAGCTGGGCAGAGAGAGCTTAGGAAAGAATGCTTACTTGCGCACCCGCCCGCAAAGTGACGCCACTGCCAGCCTGGGGGGCCCCCCAGGAGAAGAGGCTGGCAAAATGCGGCCGTGGCCACACTGCGACCGCTGTATGTATGCCAGTGATCAGGGACCATACAGATGTTCAAACAGCTACTAGATGCATACTTGCAAAACAGAATATTCAAGGATATCATTTTTCTATGTAGGGTAATAGCTGCTTGATCCAAGGATTAGACTGCCATTCTGTGGTCAAGAAGGATTTTTTTTTCCTAGTTTGATGCAAAATTGGAAGTGCTTCAAACTGTTTTTTTTTTTGCCTTCTTTTGGATCAACAGCAAAAAACAAATGTGAGGAAGGCTGAACTTGATGGACACAAGTCTCTTTTTAGCTATGTAACTGTGTACCATACCTTTGTACCTTAATGCACCTCTTAAAATAATAAAGTTGGAGTGCCTAAAAGGGTTACTCAAAGCACCATAACAACTGCAGCCCCTTATGGTGGTTTTGATGTCAGCAACACACTGGCCTGGTTCCCTGGTGATAGGGCAAATCGTTTAGAAACAGTTTGTCCTCCTCTTACCTGGGATCTTCGCGAGCTCCAAGGCACCTTCCTTGTCTGTTGACGTGCAGAGCTGCAGAAGCCAGAAACCAATCCAGTCAATGGCGCTCTCAGCCAATGAGTAGACTGTGCAAATGTTTTTTGACAGAATTGATATTAGCCATTCTTGTTCCAGGCTGGTTCTTGCCGTGCCGATGACACCAGAGTTGGAGTTACCACTCCACAAGCCAGGGAGTTAAACTCAGTAAGTGCAGTTTTTCAAAGCGAAATGCTGCACACACAGACACCAGGCACAATGACCACTTTTACAAGGAAAGGTTACAGAATCTTAACATGTATAGCTTGGAGGAAAGACGAGACAGGGGGGATATGATAGAAACATTTAAATACATAAAGGGAATCGACACAGTAAAGGAGGAGACTATATTTAAAAGAAGAAAAACTACCACAACAAGAGGACATAGTCTTAAATTAGAGGGACAAAGGTTTAAAAATAATATCAGGAAGGTTTACTTTACTGAGAGGGTAGTGGACGCATGGAATAGCCTTCCAGCTGAAGTGGTAGAGGTAGGGAGTTTAAGCATGCGTGGGATATGCATAAGGCTATCCTAACTATAAGATAAGGCCGAGGACTAATGAAAGTATTTAGAAAATTGGGCAGACTAGATGGGCAGAATGGTTCTTATCTGCCGTCACATTCTATGTTTCTAGGTTTCTAAATCACTGAAGTGGTCATGGTGCTTTGCGTAGTCCATTAATTTTAAAGAACTGCGTAAAGTGAACTGATCTTTCCAAACTCTGTATAGAGCTGAGTAATTTCTTGCATAAATAAAGATTTCTTCATCAAGAGGCATAGGCTGCTCTCTAAATAGGTGACCGTCTAAGGCTTTACGCTCACTGGGGCCACCAAGCGGGATATCAGGGCCTGTAGCATGGGGCAGGCAGCACACTACCAGGAGGTTTGAGGAGTGACAGCGGCAGATGCGAGGGAGGGAAGCACCAGCATAGGTGCTGAGCATCAGATAATATTGCAATATGAATATTTGCATTTGTTTGTGTCTCTGTCAGTGCTTGCGTATGTGTGTCTGTCTGTCAGTGTGTGTGTTTGTGCCTGTTAGTGTGTGCATGGCTGTCAGCATGTGAGTGTATATGTCATTGAGAAT